>NC_053032.1:8404015-8707045 GCF_016746235.2 Drosophila teissieri
CGGTTCGGTGTTCTCGTAGACGAGGCCTGCAGGCGAAAAGTATTTCAGGGAGAGTGTCACTCTTTTTCGCTCTTTGTTTTGCTTAGTGGGTTCTGTTTATATTTTTATTTCGCGAATTCGCCGCCGCCATCGGCCAACGGTGCGTATGCGGCATAAAAATACATGACACATTTGCATGCTGCGCTGCAAATTCCTGCTTACGTAACTCAAGCGAAAAATGCGCTTTACTTACCCACATTCGTCCTTTCTCCGTGGCATCCGAGAAAAACCAATAGGAAGCTCGTTAGGATGAAACCAAGTGGAAAACTCGCTTCTGCTGAAATCATATTCCCGAACCGCGTCTCTCAAAGGGCTTTTACCGCGAATAGTAATCAAAAATTCAGAAATATTTGCTGCGGTTGACGCGCAATGAATTCCGCAATTATTTCCAATTAATTGCGCGATTGTTCGTCGAACTAAATTTGCACATTTCTGCTGGCTGTCCGCCGCCACCGGGAATGCAAATAAAAATGGCTAAGAGCACAAAAATACGGCCAACAGCAATCTGCTGTTGATGCTGCGGCAGCTGATAAATTCGCCTCGAGTATTTTTAACCACTCTTAGGTTCTTCTGAATGAAAGTGTTTGGGTGCCGGAAAGTGTTGTTCCCCAACATTCTCTAATTAAATCCTACTTCGGTGAAGGATTAATTAGATAAACTTCACCTTTTGGGGCCAATTCAACCCTGAAATGGATCAGTTCAAAGTGCCGGCTGTGCTGAAAGTTGAAAATAAATCCGCCGCAGTAACAAAACGTGCATAGCATACAATTCCACTGCTAATGGAAGCGGGCACTGGACCCTGAATGGCAGATATCCAACTGATTTGGGAAAAACAGAAATAAACAAGGCGAAAACGAAAATAGCCGAGTGCAGGGGTTGCCCAAAGGGGCCAAGAGATTGAAAACAGCTTTCCACCAAAATTGTTGTGGCTCCACGGACGTGCAACAAGCATCGATAAGTGCAGAAAAGAAATAAATGGAAAAGAAGGGTCTGTCCCAATGGCTGTAAGCAAATTCATTGCATTTCACTTGGAAAGTTGGATGGTACTAGGGTGCCAAGCCATTCCATCTGGCCAGGGACGTGCGACACACTTGTGGATGTTTGAAGGCCCAGCACGATTTAGGGACCGGGCTTTGAATAATCCATTTAGAGCATGCAAAGCAGGGTAACGTGGCTGGTCCCCGACATCTCATATTTTTAATAATGATGGGGCTGAAATGTAAAAAATTACTACAAAAAGCTGCAGTTGCATACACTGGCAGCCATGCCGGAAGGTTTTTGTGTTCCCCACTTTCGGGCATGTCCTTCACACACACAATGCCGTCAAAAGGACGAAGGCCAGGCACTGTTAAGGGGGCGTGGTCGGGCATGTTCGCCAGCAGCAAACTGTTGCTGTCAGCTGTGAATAAAATCAACGTCTCCGCCAACAGAAGGCTCCTGCCGTGACTGCCGCCCAGGATGCACTTATCCTCGAGCTGCAGATTTAAAAATAACAGCCTTTCGTCGTGTCTGAAAGTTGCTAAAAATTCCCGATCGCGGAACAACTCAAACTTTAAAAAGCACCTAAACTTATTTTCTGAAGTCGAAATGGCTATGTATCGTTACTTATTGTGAGACCCGGATTTATAAAATTGTATTTTTTATTAAAATGCCCTTCAAAAAGATTATTTCATTAAAAAGTAGATGGAAATAAAATGATAGTTTATATGTTAGTTTTAAGATGTTTGGGAAAGTGTCATTTTAGAATTTTGACATTATTTTGCACGTGCTCATATCATTCGATGCTATTTTAAGGGTATTCAAATGTCACTTTTCTCCTACATTTGTCTGCTGCTGGTATTTTGCCAGTGGCGTGGTGTTAAATTGCCCAGCAGCGAAGCGCGTGCATTTGCATTTACATAACCGTGTGCCGGCGTCAATGTATCTTGAGGATACGCATTCTGGCACTCACCGCGTGCCTGGGCGTGCACTTTAAGCTACGAATGGAGAACTGCTGGCATTATGCACACGAACGCCAGGACCCAGATCCACGGGCTTACTTAACCACACGGTCACTGCGTGCATTTGCATAAGTGTCCGCGTTGAGTTCTCTAGTGGCAATTAGTGAAAGTCTCTAGTTTCCAATCTGTGGACGAAAGAGGATCGATTATGTGTTAAAGAATTAAGAACGTCCTATATGTCACGAAGTTTTATATGAGATATTATATATTTGGAGTTAAAGGTGTGTGGGAACTTGCAGACGCAACCTGCGTATATAGAATCTGCATGGTTAGCCTCCACATACTTGAATTAATTTTTTTAGTTATTGGCTATTTCCTTTTAACTTTTGTAATAGAATCTATTTGATTCTGTTCATTATCTGCTTTGGTGTAAGTCATTCCTTTTCCATAACTTGCTTTGAATGCTTTACTTTCCATCCATATTAGCTGATAATAGCAATTGATTTGGATCTCCTTGACATATCAGATTATGGCCTTTTTCCCAATACGATTATTGGCTCTAACTCATATTTTTCGAATGGATTGGGGTCTGAAATATTTGGACTGGTGTTGATTGGAGCTTATTGCTGATTTCACATAATTTGTTTTGCATTTTGGGGCACGCCAACTTTGTTTGGTCTGTCAATGCCAGAGTGGCAAAAATATCCAGAGAAATCAAATGCACAATTGCACTGGAATCTTGATTGACACAAGGCAGCCTTGGAGTGCCAGAGTTTATTTTGGGTGCCTAAAATGGCTGCGGCAAGGTTACAACAGCAGATCGTTGAGTGTGCACCTCAAAAAGGACAATGGCTGAGGGCTTCTTTTCAGCCGTTATCGCCAAGGTGGCCAACCCAACACCTAACCCATTAGAGCCCATTTTGTCGCCCTGCGGAACTGACAGCCCGAAAGGTAAACAGGCAAACAAACCAGAAATAGCATGCAAACTGGGCGACAATTTGGCGCGTTGTCAAAACAAAGTGCTCCAGCACACACACACAGATACACTTAGTCGCACACAGTTACAAAGCGGCACAGATACAAAGCGGCTGTGAGTATATATGAGCGAGCGAAGGCAGCCATACAAAATCAATTTGAATCGCGCCAGTCAGCCAGACAAACAAGGAGCATTCAAGGCTTGGACAGAAACGAAACGGAAGCGCGCAATCCTCAAGAGAGTAAAGCCATCGCCCACTCACACTCGCACACTCACGTTCAAAGTGGCACACACGCACACACACTCATGCAGGCAGCGCGTAATGGCGCGCAAAATGTTGCGCCATCTTAATGCGTGCCCAAAACCGCAATTCATGGCCGCAGATTCTTTGAAGGGGAGGGGAAAGAGGCGGGCGGCTGATAAGAAGCAGCGGCATTGCCCGCATACTGAGAGGGAACGGTGGAGGGAGTGAGAGCGGGAGCGGGACCGGGACCGGGAGCGAGAGCGAGAAACAACGTCAGCCGCAACCGGAAGCGGAAATGAGCGGAGTAAGCAAGCGAACGGCGGCAAACTAAAGGGGTTCTCGACGGGTTGAACGTTTTAAAAGCCATGCCCAAACTCACGACATCAGTGTTTTCATTGCAATTAGCAGCAGACTTGGCAAGAGCACCGGGAGAAATTTTTTTTATTACTTAGTGGTGGTCTTTCCTAACAAATATTATAAGCTACCCCGTTTCTTAGTCTTACTAAGCTCTGAATTGATTAGGCTCTCAGATTATCAGCTATGATAGTAAACAATCAGATATGTTTTTACTTTGCAAATTTTGCTAAAAGTTTAGCCTGTACTAAACAATCCTATTGAAACACATAGGTTTAAAAATAAATAATGCCAGCATGCTCAAATAAGTTAAAGCTAGTTCCTTCATAGCCCATGTCTGTGTGTATCTCCAGCCCCTCTCGGCCGGATCAAAGGGCTAACCCCCTATACTCTTATAGGGGGTAGGAGAGAGACTGCGTATTCGTTACGGCTCGCTGTTGTTGACTTACTTGCAGCGAGTGGCACGCATGTCCTGGCAAACAAAGGACGTTTGGTGGAATGTTAACAGCAAACAGGTGAGCTGCTAACAGGCCACCAAGCAGTCTGGCGCTGATGTGGCCCAAACCGAGGGCAGAGTGGCCCATTTGGCACGAGGCCAGAACAGGCTGGCTGGCCAAGGCAGCCCAACCAGTTGCATGGCCTGCTGTGGCATGTTAATGTCAGTGTCACGGCGTCAAATTGTCAGCGGCCTGTTGCCACTCGGGGCAGCCCTTCCCTTTCTCCCTCACACCCACACACTCATACATTGTGAAAAAATCAACCAGGATAGTTGGCATGCCGTGGCACAAAGTATGTGCGACGCCCTAAAGTATGCCATGTGCCATAATTTGCTATGACATGGCGACGAACTTTGCCCCGAAAAGGGGAAGCCACCCACCTTACGCCAGCTGAATGCTAATGCTAAATCGTCTTTTCAAACGCACAATTTAGGCAGCAGCATCTCTGGCATTAAACAACAGAGTAATCCAGCGTATTGGCCATTAAGCATACGCACTGCGGACCCTCGTCAAATTAATAACATGCGGGCGGCAAAAGTCGGCGGACAACCCTTCGAGCGGCTATATACATATGCCAGAAGTATCCGTGCACATTTTAGAAATTTAACCACTTGTTAAACAATAATATCCAATTTCAAAACACGGCCAGCGAGTGCGCAGGCCAGAGGAACTGAGAGTGGCACACTTCCCCAGAGAAATCCAGAGAGAAATATCTCCTCTTCCCCAATGCATACACACAAATGTACACCAACGAGCGAGTGAAAAGCGTTCTGGGTTCAGCCAGGCCAGAAGCCCCGTCAGTTCGACACGAGGCCTGAACGAGTGCGGACGCGTTTGGCGGACAGAAAACGAAAGGAAAGCAACAGCAGCCAGTCCCACTAAAGCTGTAAACAAACCCATATAGTGGCCCACGTTCGCGAGTGTCCATATGTGTGATTAGATTTGTTGGAAATAGCCAATCCGATCCTCAAACGGCATCCTAAACGGCATCATGCCCGAAATCATCGAGCTGAACGTCGGCGGCGTGAGCTACACGACCACATTGGCCACACTGCAGCAGGATAAAAGCACGCTGCTGGCGGAGCTCTTCGGCGAGGGTCGCGATGCGCTGGCCAAGGACAGCAAGGGTCGCTACTTCCTGGACCGCGACGGCGTCCTCTTCCGCTACATCCTGGACTTCCTGCGCGACAAGGCGCTGCACCTTCCCGAGGGGTTCCGCGAGCGTCAGCGGCTCCTTCGGGAGGCGGAGCACTTTAAGCTGAACGCCATGCTCGATTGCATCCGCAACGAGCGGGACGCCCGACCGCCCGGGTGCATCACCATCGGCTACCGCGGCAGCTTCCAGTTCGGCAAGGACGGACTGGCCGACGTCAAGTTCCGGAAGCTGTCGCGCATCCTGGTCTGCGGTCGAGTGGCCCAGTGCCGAGAGGTGTTCGGCGATACGCTGAACGAGTCGCGGGATCCGGATCATGGCGGCACGGATCGGTACACCTCGCGGTTCTTCCTGAAGCACTGCTACATCGAGCAGGCCTTCGACAATCTACACGACCACGGATACCGTATGGCCGGAAGCTGCGGATCCGGAACCGCCGGCTCGGCAGCGGAACCCAAGCCGGGCGTGGACACTGAGGAAAATCGCTGGAACCACTACAACGAGTTCGTCTTCATCCGAGACTAGGAAGCTAATAGAGGCACCCCAGAACACCCCACCCAATCCACCTCTGTATCGTTATTTTTTCTTTGTGCGCGATTTGTTTGGAAATAGAATTTCGATAACCAGACCCATCATAATGGACAGGATCAGGAGGAGGACGCACATATTTCAATGGCTTTAGTTTCAACCCACCTATTGATATACAAATGGGAACATTTCGAATGTACAATTGAACTAACAATCCACACTTAAGTCTAGAAGATTATTGACACACATAGATAACTAAATACTAAACGTGTTTCCTTGTATTGCCTTGATTACTTACAACTTTGCTTACGCGTTCATCATAAATCAGGGTGGGCCCATTAAATTCGATAAACGAGCTGGTCTGCTCCAGACTCTTTGATGAATGAAAAGCGATTCGGATTTACTGGCTGACAACAAGTGAAAACAATTCGGCAAGTGCAGATAACAAAGCAAAGCGAACGTTTTATTAGCCCCAACTTTTGTTGATCCAGTGCAGTATAAACAAGATGAGAAGAAAACATTAAACAGATTAGCATCAATGAAACCAACTCAAACGGGGAGGAACTCACCACATGGATAACGTATTTGTGGTAATTCAATCACACTGAACAATTTGAAATACGGGTTACTTTTTGAAACAAACTAACGAATTATTGTAGCAACAGATACCACAAGCAACCAAACCCTAACCCAAGCAAATGGTAAATATAAAGTTTTATTAGTCTAATAAAAGTCGAAACTTGAACTAAAGAATATACAAATAGCGAAATAGGACAACGGCGAACGACACGACATGTGGCCCCAAAAATACGTTGATCCAAGCCCTAAAGCAGCCTGCAATCCATAAAACTCAAACACGAATCGATATTTGAAGTACATTTACTATACAAACCAAACAGCGGCTGTCATAAGATACGCCCTTTTGCCATAACTCTTAAATCGTTTCCGATTCAGAAAAATGGCACCGGATTTGCGGGCAACACTTGGCCTGGCAACTTTGGGTCCTGCAGCAACAATTGGAAACGATTTAAAAGTGCGTTTTAGAAAACAGCTGAGCCCCTCGTACTTTCATACACCGGATTTCATGGCCAATCCAGAAATGCGATCATCTTTGATCATGGCTGGTTTCCATCATTTGTCGAAGCCAAATGAGAATAGTTGTGCGATTATGAATTATTAATGAGCTGCAATGAGAAATGCCAAATACCAAATGGTCACAAGGACTTCCAGAATTACTATGGGAAAACGACACATACGAAACTAAATTTGCTGAACTTTAGAAAGGCTCTGTTACTATTGATTTTATCAACATTGGGAGCGAATCCATGAAAATGTTTTTTCGCTGACATATCTCGGAACGCAGTTTCGACATTTCCGCATGTTTATTGTTGAACTCGCGTCATGAAATTTCACTTGAAATTTATGGATCGAAGCGCTTGGGCGGAAATCTGAATTGGAAATGCCGATGCGCAACAATTGAAACAAAACACTCATGAAATTTACGAACAATTTGTAAAAAACAATACCAAATAAATTCTATAAATCGTGTGTAAAGAGGCAAGCAGCATATGTATGTTATCATCAGCTATAGTGTGCATGAAAACTTATTAAGCCCCATTATATACTGACCCCGACTCGATGTGAGTTGACGGCTCTTACACAGATAATATGAATCGATATATACAAATATCTATATATACCTAATTATATATTAAAAAAATTGTCGATATTGAAAGTATCTTATAAATGTTTAGTATTATATGTAATTGAATCCAGATTGAACGGACAGGGCGCCGGATATGAATTGTATCATTAATAAAATAAAACTGAAACTAATTCAAATTAACTAAAACAAAATGTAAAATGTACTTAGAAAAGCGCGAAGTAAAACTGCTAAAATAGCCAATCATTGTGCGACTAAGCAAGCATATGTATGTAAAGAGGTATAACTTGCGAAAAGCGAAAAGCAAACAATAAATTACAGAAACCATAAATAAAAGGATATTTTTTTTTGGGCGCAGGTGGTTCTTAGCGCATATGTACATATATGTATATGTATGTATATTCGGGGCTTAAATTCATTTGGTTGCTTACTCCCAGCTAATTAATTGGCTGTGGCCTACAAAATTTGTGCTGCATTATTAAATTCAATAAATAAATTACGAGGCAGCCAAATTCGCTGACATTGATAGCGACATATAAAATTTATGGGCTGCCAGCTTCCAACTGGCGATAGCTCATTAAAATTGACAGCTAAACAAATAAAAACAAAATGCAAACACAATCATAAAGAAATCAAATATACATTGAAAATAAAACAAACAACCCAGTCGAGCCAACAAAAATAAGAGGACAAACAATGGCAAACAGAACTTTTGCGGGGAAAAGCGGCGCAAACATCAGCCTCAAAAAGTGGGCTCAAACAAAAGTCTATATAAATAGCTGAAAGTCGGGAGATGAATGAAGGCGACCATTAAAGCGGCAGCAACAATTCCTCATTTGTTTAAATTCAAAGCAGGCAACAGTAATTTTACTGGGCTGAAAGGTCCTCGCAGAAGAAACAAAAACCAAAACGGGGGCTCTGAGAAATGAAATTAGAAGGGAAAATGCTTTCCTCCTTTTCGCAATTTCCCTCTTTGTCCCTTGGTGTGTGTGTTGAAGTGTGTGCTTCGGGAGCAGAAAGGTATACCAATAAAAGCCGCACGAAAGTTGGCGCCAATCGGAAATGCACTGCATAAAAGGATACCCAGAATACGGACTGAAGATCCAAGATGAGCTGATGTGCCACCTGCATACTAAGCATTACGCAGGATTTCTTTATGCCCCGCTCTATGAGAGTGTTTGTATGTGTGTGTATGTGTGTGTGGAAAGGACGTGGGTTTGACTGTTATTGACTGTGCGAACTCAAGATGTACACAATATGCAAATTGCGAGTCCAGAATGAGGTAAAATATCAGGCAGCTCCAAGCTGAATTTTGGTATCTGCTGTGCACATATAAATTACAGAGCAAATACTTGGCCTTGCTTACTCCTGAATACACTATGAGAAATCTGTACTAAAAATTTGAAAGCATTTTTGTGAAGATTATTAATAGTCTTTCACTGTCATTTGTTCATTTTATATATTCATATATATATAAATTTATATACATATATAGATATGAAATCTAAAAATTATTCAACACATAGTGACATTACTTTCATTTAAACTACATTTGCAGTATTCGCGGATAAACTATACGATTACGATACGATACGCTGTTGTTATTAAAGAAACAAGTAATCAAAATATAATATTTGAAATTTTATCCGACTACGGCGACAGACCTATTCGGAAAAATAACAAAATGGCAGCACTGCCACAGAAAGCTGAGTGGAAAAGGCGGCGGATGTGTTGTCAATTTCTGAGCCTGGGAAATGAAATGATGCCTTTTTGTCTCTTACGGTAAATTACCTTGATTTGATTTGGCCGTAGCCAAGTTGCGTCGTTGATTAACATTTTCGCTCTTCTCAGCCGGTAACAGCAACCAAGTCGGGCACCCTGTCATCTTCAATTAGTCCCGAAACGAAGAAGGAAAGCGGTCCCTCGACCATCCTTTCTCAGCTGGAGGCGGTACAACAAAAGTGTCATCTGCGTGCTTTATTTATTCATAAATATAAATTTAGCATAGGTCGCGGCAAGATTACTTAAAGCTGTCCTCAATAAAGCAGCATCCCTTGAGGAGTGCCAAAGTTTGGAGCCTTTTAGGCTCAGCGTTCTTCGTGACTGCCTTTATTGCCAAGCCAAATGGAAAGTGCGGCGTACTTTGGTGCCAAATTTACACATTAATTACCAATGCGCAGGTTGTGAAACGTAAGTCCTATACCCTTCAATAAAATTTTAAGCAGGTTAAGAAGGCGCAACGACATTCTGTTTCCCAGATGAATATTACGGAAAGTTTTCCATTAAATAAGTAAAAGGGATCGAATATTATTCCAGTATCTGGTAGTTTACCCATAACATGATAAATATACTCCTATAATAATAAAATCCGACAGGCTCAGTTCAGATAAATTCATTAAGCAAATCATAGTTTCTTATTTCATTAAGAGAATTATCTGGTATATTAATGATAAAAGATAAACATTGTTCATAGGCTCAAAGTAAGCAGCTCATAACTAGTGGAGACTATTAAATCATTCAATCTATAGTTTGATAATGAGGGCATCGTGATAAGTGCAGCTTAGATAGTGCGTGCTTATGGTCAAGAGATGTGTGTGTTGGCAGCAAAGTTAGCAATTTGTTGAATTTTATGTTTATTTCCGCATTCAATGTCGTTGCAAACATTTTCTCGAATATCGTTCAAACACAAACAAAGAAGTAGAAATGTAGTATGTATGTATATGTAATCATTGCACGTCCACACATGCTCCCCAGCAAAGGCTCCCACGCAGATATGTACTTGGCCATAATGACCGCTCATTCGCCATACAGACCCCGAAACCCTATTTACAACTCGTATTGCCATTAGTTTTAAAGGCCCACTCGTGCGTGTGAACAGTGAAATGTGAGTGTAAGTACGACAGTCATAAAATAACACGTGGGCCGAGGGAAGTAGGATAACTATTGTTATGCCTCTGACGACATTTTATCCTGTAAGAGCCAAGTGAAATGCTGACAACTTAAATGGAATCACAGTTGTGTAATTAGAAAAAGTGCATAATACTGGATCTGGCATAAAAAATATGAAATAAAAATTTTATTGACTGACGTTGCCTCCTGTGAGGGTTGAACTCACGGCCTTTGGTTTACGAGACCAACGCTCTACCACTGAGCTAAAGAGGCGCTGCGCAAAGCGCCGCCAAATGACTTATACAAGCTAACGCTGTGCTAAGAGTGGTGAAAAATTTGATAACGTAAACGAGAGAGATAGAGAAAGCATGAGGGTTGTTCGAACTAAAAGCAAACAGATCGAGACGCTATTCAATATTTTGGGCTTAAAAGAGCATGTTGTTCAAGTAAGTTAAGGGTTATATAAATAACAACAAATAGTTTTATTATTTTACACGTTGTATTTATTACTAATGTTTTTTTCCAATTTAACGCTTTGTAGGGAAGGTTGGCCCAGACATGTGCCCTAGGTACATATGTATAGGGAAACTTACGCTTAAAGTAAGGTTAACATGTCAGTACTTCAAGAAACAAGTTTGTTTAGAACATTAGAACATAATATTCAATAATAATTAATCTATTTAAAAAATATTTTAATTAAGGCCAAAAAATCATATTTCTTAACTGCCTCCTGTGAGGGTTGAACTCACGGCCTTTGGTTTACGAGACCAACGCTCTACCACTGAGCTAAAGAGGCGATGTGGTGATCGTTGCCAAATACTCTATGGGAAATAACCCTGTGAGTAGTGAGAATAAAGGCTGTTAGAATTATGAGAAGCAGATCAAGATCAAGTATAATTTTCTTCTCTCCTAAGGTTTTCAATATTGTTTAATAAAACGTATTTTGTAGTGTATATTACTATATCGCTTATTGTATTTATATTATGCGATCGCAAAAATAAAATTTCCGAAAAAAATACATATGTATATGTAACTTTATATTCTTTTTTTTTATTATTAAAAAGTTTGAATATGAATATATGTTTATTAGACATAAAGTTAACTATTTTTAATTATATTCGATGATACATGTTTTATATTTTTAAATATTTATTGACAACTAATACTAAGCATATTTATTACGACTAAAAGGTTCTGGTTCTAAAAGATAGATCGATCCTGTGGGTGGAAACTTTGTATTCAATTTCACTAGAATTTGTTTAAAGTTTAGGTCATGTTTCAATTATAGGTCTAACTCTAATGCTAGAAAGACCATTTTTTTTATTTAAAAACTTTAAAATTTGTTTAACCTTTGTTTTAAGCCGTAATTAAAAAAGAACATCAGCGACTGCCTCCTGTGAGGGTTGAACTCACGGCCTTTGGTTTACGAGACCAACGCTCTACCACTGAGCTAAAGAGGCTACGTTCTTGCGACTGCCAAAAAGTATATTCAAAACCAACACTGACAAAGAGCTAGAGGGAGCGGTAAATCACGGAGGATGCGCACGCGCAATGAGAACATACTGAACTGTAAAGTACTATGAATCTAAATTAAACAATATTATTGCAAAAATTCATATAAATATAAAGTACTATTTGACCAGTAGTTAAACAACATAGAATTTTTTCTGGAAATAAATAATAATCTAAGTATGCGAATGTTATCTATGTTAAGATAAGATAAGTCTCTAATTAGCTGACTATTACTTCTTTCCGCAAACACGTAGATAAGGGCTATTAACTAATAGGCCACCTATTTTCTAATTGCAATATGCATTAGACAGTTAATATGTGGCCATCCATCATGATGCCCGACCACATGCTGTCTCTGTTTGCAGTGTCTCCTGCTGTTGACCAAGGCTCACAGAAACATCACTCATTGTCAGAAGGACATACACACGTTCTGCATTATGTGTGTGCCACAAAGCGGAAATGCTTTGTGGCAGCTCCAAATGAAAGTATTTCCCTTTTTGCGGCCCCCAACATAAATTCAAATTTCACCCGACCTCAGCGGACAAAATACAAGCCATTTTCTGTCGTCCGGCCTTGGCTTTGTTTCAACTTGAGCAGCCAATGACAAATTCACTTGTCACACAACACAATTGCGGTGAGTGATGGCGCCTTTTCCAGCCCTAGGTGGATGGGATAGCAGTGAAAAACGCCAACAGATGTCTGCGATATGCGAGTGACAATTCTATTAGTAACGAATCGAATAGTCCAAGCCACAGCCAGAAATAAGACGGAAGAAATAATTCAAATAGGAAATTGTTATTTTATTCTGTTCTTACCCATTTCGGAAAATTATAACAACAACTACTTTCAATTACATTATTAATCTACTATTTACATTAAAAGTTATTTATATGTATTTGAAGCACTAAATTCTCGTTCTGAATGCTAACAAGAATTTGACACAAAGAAAAATGTATAAACAATATATAGAAGATATTTTTTTGTGGTGTAAACTCAGAACTTGGGAAAGGTCGAAATAAGTGGCGGTGGGGCACGCAAACGAGCCATAAACACCCGACCTAACTAGAGGCCATAAAGAAGGGGTCCTGAAACACCATGTCATGGTATAACAATCCTGGGCGTATACAATAATAAAACCGAATATGGTACAGGTAATTCTCGTTCTGGGAATAATGCATCACAGTGTCGATAAACGTTGGTTGATAAAAACTATTCATGTATTTTCGACTAGCTTAGAGTCACGGTCTTTAACCCGCATAAACTCCCCTTGGAGCTCTGCTCTCGCTGGCTAAGTGATTTACGCAACGGCGTTGGACAAATTAATTGCCACTAATCAAGTGATTTGAATTTTTCATGCACGTTCCTCGTAAGAGCGGTTCCTCCGTTTTATTCCTGAAGTTCCCATTAGGAGGCAGCATAAAACAATTTATGGTATTTTATAGCAACACTAATTGCACGCAAGTGCGAGCCTTGATTAATTGCTGTCAAAACGGGAATTAGGAAGAGGACTGCCACATGTTTATTGATTTTCAGTCCGTGCAAGCAGACTTAGGTGTATACATCTGTGATAAATGTAGCTAAACAGAAACCAGCAGAATTTATTACCAAACTCACATCGAAAAACAAGAGGAAAATTAAGGAAAATGGTCCGAGAAGCACGCCCAAAATCGTTGGGCCAAGAAGCTAATTTATAGCAAGCTGCCCGACGAGCTGTGACCTTTGGCATATGCTTTAAGAAATAACACACCGCCTCCAACTACTGGGTAAAATGTTCAGAAGGCTGTGGGTTTGCATCTTCATTTAGGGTTTGATTTTTTGAGATCTGGCCAAACTGTCGAAATTCCTCAAGCGGCAATACCCATTCCTGATTAAAATATTTGCGGTTTGTGAGCAGTTACGATTGGTTAGGCCGAGTGTAAAGCCAGGTTCTTGAATCAGTCAACAGTTCGTCTAATTTGGGGTAACTATTTTTAAACCTCTATTAAATGCTTTAACTTCCAGATGGTTAAATTCAAATTAAATGCCTTTCAACAGCTCATACAATTTTCTAGTCGCACGTAATATATATTTATTTATGGCTGGCTGTAAATCCGATTGCAAAAATAATCAAAAGTCATCTCAAACAAATTAAACGCCCTCTCCACAGGCTACCCCAGAAAAGAGATGGCATTATTGACTACAGCAGGATGGCCAGCTTACTTAATGAGGCACGAAAAACAATTTTACAAAAGCTGCGGAAACTGGACGAGCCAAATTACCATAAAGAATGCATGAAATTTGCAATTAATAGACCAGACAGTAGGGGCAGTAATTAATTGAAGTAAAAATAAACAAGAAGCGGAAATGAAAGACAGAGGCACTGGTCAGTGCTTTAGGCCCTTGTGGTTCCTCCTCTGCTTTTGGCATTGGATCTGGCTCTGGATCCATTTTTTCCCCAAAGTGCCAATCGTAGAACAAAGTCGCCTGCCACTCAGTCACTCAGCTAGTCAATCAGTCAGCACGCTCTCCACATTCACACATATTTGAATAATGAAATTACCTACGATGCTTTCAGTAGTTTTTGTCTTTTGTGTGGCGGAATAAAAAAGAACAAAAAGCGCAAAACAAGCGACCAAAACACCAACACAGGACTTGAAGCGGCAGGACATGGTCGGTGTGTTATGAGCGCGCACAGGACCCACACTATCATCCACATCCACATCTGCATCCACAACCACATCACCACACCCTCTGCCATTGTGGTTTTGCTTTGTCCATCGAATGGCAATGGCTTTGTGCTGTGTCACTGAGTGTGCGATGGTGTAGGTGTGTGTGCGGCACTTGTAACATTTTAGTTTTTCAATGGACGGAACAAAGGGATGCTAAGCTGACTCGCCAGCTCAATCTACAAACTAATTTCCTTTGATATACAGCTTTCAATTTTATCCTTACAAATTGGCGAAATTCGGCAAAGCATATAACTATAAAAAAACTACAAAAACATACAAACTTACGTAACATATTTTATTTCTTTTTATTTTTACATTCGTATAAACATGTTTATGTACGTAACTGTATGTATATGTATAAATCTTCAAAGGGGGCGTGAACAAAATATTAATGGCATATCGATAGAAATTGGTCAGATTATAAAATGAAATTATAGTTAAATAATTTTTACAAATGCGGGCGTGAGGGTTAATCTGAATTATAGTTCCCGAGAGCACAGCGTTCACAAGGACAAGCAGAACACCAACAAAAAATATTAAAAAACAAAGATTTTCCCAAATCAAGATTTTGAAGCACTTTTGAAAATATACATTCGATTTGATTGTTTGGCAGCTACAAACCGGTTTTTTAAAGTTCGGAATTCATTCTTCTTTTTATGGCTAACAGCTTGTTATAAGAAAGCTTAGATCTAACATTTTTGAAAACAGCTATGTTGATTCGGTCTACCCACTTATTTTCAAATTCAAAAATCTATAGCTCTTGAAATTTCCCAGCTTTTCTAATTCCGTACCTTTTGGATATGTTGCGTAGTTTTACTTTCCATTATAAATTTACACAGTGTTTACACAGGAGCACTCTTTCGGCATCCTTCAATAGAAAAAATTTTGAGAATATTTTGATAAAGCGAGCAGAATGAGTACATTTTTATATTTATTTTAAAGTCAAGTGCAATGCTTGCAACATTTTGCCACTGAAGTTGATCTCCGAACATTTGTATGTTGAATTTGAGATTGTCACTTGTTTTAATGCTAATCAAGAGGCGTTTATATTTGAGCGTGTTGAGAAACGTATAAAATAATAAGAAGGTTATATTAGTAAAGGACCATAATTATCATTCCACCGAACGCATAACTCTGAACTTAGAATGTAAGCCCACTACATTTCCTTCAAAACTTAAATGGGTTTCATGGAAAATGCTTACATGCGTAGAAATCCGAGGGGAAAGGCTACATCCACGCATGATAATGATGACGAGGTAAGGACGTCATTCGCCATCCTGCAGCATCAGTCGGAAAATTGCTCCGCATACTGGCAGCGAGCATAAATATTGGCAATAATGCTGAGGACCGTGCCAGGTCATATCGCCCGGCATTGTTATAACTAACCGAGCACACAGAACATGGCTAACAGAGCAGACCCACGGCCGCTGGCGATTCCCTGAGACGTCTCTGCTGCCGTTCTAATAAATTCGATTAGTTTCTCGTTCAGGAACACACACTCACGTATCGGACGTGAATTATTGATTCGTCCTTCGGCTCTCATAGCTTCATTAATAATTTCTCGATGGCATTTAAAAGAGGAGAAACTTTGTGACTGAAACAAGAGCCGCGGGCGGAAATTTTAATGAAAAACCAAAGCGTAATCGACTTTAAGCCCCGCAAAATGCCATCGACAGCAGAATTGTTGTACTTTGGTTTGCAAAAGAATGAAATTCAATTGGAATAAATGGCAAGCGACAATGTGAGAAAACCTCAAAAAGGCTGCAGCTTTTCCATACAAATAAGAGTAAGTAACAACAAAAATCGCAGTCTTAAACGAACTTGGGGAAAAACCGCCGGTCTAAATAAAATGGCTGTCAGGGGAAACGGAAGCGGAAATCAGTCGCATTTAAATTTGTCGAAAAGGAAAGAAGAGAAAATAAGAAAGGAAGCTAGCTTTGGCAAGCCGAAGCGTATAAGCCCTTGAAGTAATTATACATTAAAAAACTGGTGTGTACCATATAAAACATTATATGATCGAAAACACCAAAATTATAATTTATTTTCTATTACTTTTAAAGGTTGTTTTTTTTTGTTCCTACGCCGATTTTGATCAAAACATCACCGAAAACATATGTATATTGTCAGAAATTTAGTTTTATCACTTTATGGTTAGAGACAACATTTCTTTTTTTATATTGTCAGTTAAAATTTCGTCGTTTATTTTGGCATCTTTATGACATAGACGTCCGATTTTAATCAAATTAAAACCGAAATTAAAACATTTCTTTCCGTTATTATTTTTATCTATGTATTTATTTTTATAAATAAAAAGTTGTCTGATATGTGCCGTTCCGACTTACAAACGGTCAGAGAAAGGGGACTTTTGAAGAAGTTTTATAAATTTAGTTTTAAAAAGCACAGAACCTAATATGTGTAGATACGCAGGGACAGAAAGACATGGCTATATGGACTGGCTGTTGAGACTAATCATGAATTATATACTTTATATGAAGCAAACGTCTCCTTAAATCAAAACGATATACCCTCGACAAGGGTATAGAAAGAGCGCTGTTGTGTTAGCAAGCAAATTAGCTTTGAGATCCCAAAAAGGGGCATGACCGCTGTGGGTGGAGTAGCCTAACTGCCAATTGGCATGAAAACTCAGGGAAAATCAGAGCAAATTAAAGTGAGAAATCCAAGCGAAGTCACGAAGCCATGAGAAGGCTTCTTCACAAAATGAAAATCTGGGAAGCCAGAAACACAGGCACACCAATCACATAAAAAGACAGGGGGATAAAAAAGAGACCGCAATCTCCTTGTGCTCTACAATTTATAACGTAGAACATATAAATTACGAATTTGTCACAAGAAATGTTTCTCTGTTAGCCGCTTTAAAAGGTGTTTTGCAGCAGGCAAATGAAAGTATATCACAGAGCCAAAAAAGTGAAGGCAAGCTTATAAACACAGAACGAGTGGAAGTGTGATAAAGGGAATTATTAGGGCCGTCAACGGGGCGTATAAGTAATGTCGAGCCTTGACTTTGCCTGCAAACGGAGGCATCGTAATCCCCGTGCTTATCAAGAGTAAACAAGGTTCTAATGTTAAATAATGAAAGTTTTTCAAACGAAAGCGAAATTTTCGCCTAAGGTGTTGAATAATCGTTGAGCTCAGCTGTAAACAAAATAAATCATATCATATTACTGAACGACAATTATATTTGCTTGCAATTTCTTATTTTTCTATATAAACAACACAAGACCAGTTAGAAACTATCTGAAGCACCTGCCACCGACCCAGTTTCTGTACTCTAGTTTCAATTGCACTTGCCAAACTTTTTGTATTTTGTTAAATTCACTATGCTGCTTAGGTCAGTTGCGAACTTTCCGCCTGAAGGACGCAGGAGAAAAGTCGGGAAAGCGGACTGATTGCTCTAAATAAAAATATAAAAGAAGGTGGGCAAAACAAAATGGGGCGTGCCATCATCTACAGATAAGTTCACTTGCTCACAATCGAATACCTGACCTGGGTAAAATGTAGTATATACTTTCTGATTTCCTTTCTTGCTCTTAGAATCGAATCGAATTTGCAATTTTCCACACGTTGCACTCTCTGTGCAATCATTCGTTTGTACATACCACCGCTTACAAATAATGTCGCACTTGGTTTCAGTAGATGATAATGTAATTAAAATGTCATTTGCCGTGGCAAACAAGTGATACTCGTATACATTCAATTATCGGCGAGTGAATTCGGTAATGGAATTTAAGCTACGTTCGAATTCAAATTCGATGATTTCTCGCAAATATTTAATTAAATTCATTCGTTTCTCGCCGGTTGAGTGTATAATGAAATATTCCATCCGCAGTTATCAATGCCGCCGGGAAATGACTACCAACAGTCAGGCAAATAAAAATGTACATATATATACAAATAAATTCAATCAGTTGACCGACCTCTGCCACTGTGCAGCCAACGTTTAAATGAAGTATACGCCACGGTGGCACAGCACAACCATGTATACTGAAGCGAAAAATAAACAGAGAAACGGCAACAATAAGCACTTTTAACTTTGATGTTTGATTTCGGAGCAATTTGCAAAGTCAAACAGACCCAAACGCCGCATTTCACCACCAATGGACGACGAACAACGGCCACAATGTGTAGTACACAATATATTGTACATATAATACAGCAGCTTTCATTTATTGACTTTTTCCAGTCCTCCAACGTCCGGGAAAGTTTCTTGCAGTAGTCGCCATAAAGCGCACGCAGCCAGGAGGTTGAAATTTATGAAATTTTAGGGACTCACGCAGACCAGACCAAGGTCCAATAAATCATTTAATATGATCCCGCAGGACGGCAGGCGATTCAGGTAGGGACTGAAACTGCGCAGGGCCCACCTGATGTTCACATCAACGTGTTCCTGCTGCCCTGCGAGGTTGGGAAAAGTATTTATCAGAGAAATAACGACCTGGACGGAATTCCCGTCCACCGGTGCACTGCATCGATAATAATGTTTTTGGGCTTATCAAAGTGAAATATATTTTCGCACTCCAACTAAATTATTCAATTAGCAGTTGCCGGACGAGGCCAACGCTCGATTTCCATAGTCGATCTATAAGCGGGAGCATCTGCTTATCGGGGCGGAGCAGCCGGGGTCACCAAGGAGTGACCTTCAAACATCCTTTCACACATTTTCCCTCGACTGGTGCGGTGCGCACAGCTTTGTGTAATTTTTTAAATGCCTCGCATTAAGTATAAAAAATGTAATAGGTTTCCTTTATGGGTCGCACGCCTGGACGATGTTCAGGGCTTTCCCGCCGACGACAAAAAGTATATATAAAAGGGGTTGCCCGAGGGACTGGGTGGGTTGAAACAAATTTCAGCATTTTATGACGGCATTCGAATCGATAAGCAGTTTGAAGCCTTTCAGATTTCAATTGTTTCGCTACTCTTTATTGTCGCCGGCGAAATTTTGTATGATAACCAAATTCATTTCGGTGCCATCAAAAATGAATGAAATGGTTTTGAAGGGTGTAGAGTTCTTTCCAGAGAAGGAGCCTTCATTATGGCCCGTAAAAGATTGATACACACTGTTCAGAATGGGGGAAAGACGCAATTATTAGCCATGCAAATGCATCCTGTCCCAAAGGAACCATAAAAACTTGCCCAATGGCCGCCTGCCTGCCCTCGCCTCCATTTACAATAAACTTCATCTGCATATTTGGTTATTTTCATGACTTTTAAGTAGCCGTAGACCGCCTCCGAGTGGTCCGGCTCAAATAATTTATTAATGCACAAACGCCGCTGCCAACTTTTTAATTTTTATTATTATTGCAGGCGGTTGAATCCTCGCAAAGCCAAAAGAGACATGCGGAAGGTCAAAACCGGAGGGCCGGAAGAAAACCAAAGCGGCTGAGCAAAATGGCTAAGTAATATTAAAAACGAAGATGGCCCCCAAACGAAGCTCGGATGCACTGGGCCATTTAATAAAATCTGAAAAATACACCCATTTTAAAAAACTAATTAAAGATATAGCAAATAAATTCGCCTCCATCGGGAAACTTTGTTAAACCAATCTTAGTGCTGCATAAACTTTTAAACTTATTTTTTCCTGAAAGGCAACATAATAATGCTCTCTTCTCAAACTTTCCAACAAGGTATTCTATTTTATCGATCAATAAAAATTGAAAGAATGCGAAGAATTCGCACAAAGGTATTTACTTCAACTTCCCGCGGAAAATGGGTTCTGCATTTTTCTCCTCGGTTTCGCAGCCAACATTATTCGCCATAAAATCGAGACATTAATCAGTGATGCCATTTGGGACTCCATCACCGCTCAGCATTGGGACCAAATACCTTCACAATCGAGCACGAGGCTGTTAAATATCCAGTGAAATCGTCTAATTAAAAGATATACTACCGTCTTGAGTCGCCGATCCGACGGCAAAAAGGAAGAGAAGGTGAAGAGCGAGCTGGCCGAGACGGGCTTGAGGTCCTTGCCTAATCCTCGGCTACTTATGGCCCGGCTTGAACGTCTTTCGGTTCGCTTTTGCTGGTTTTTAGGGCTTTGTGCTCCCTCAACACGGTTTTATGGCCCTGGGCTCTTGAAATTAGCGCGTCCGCCATCCAAGGACGAGTCCAGCCACCCTCCCAGCGGCTAGGCTGTCATATTGATTTTTCGCTTTTCGGCCGAACTCTGTGGGAACGGACCTGGCACCATAATTGAGGTCGCAATCTGCGTCGTGCTGCGCTAATTAATTTTTATTGGCTTTAAAGAAAATATTTCATTCTTTTTCCTCAGACAACTTAATGTGTTCGCCGACCTCTTACGAATTTAAATTTATTAGAGGGGAACTGAAAGTTTGGTTCAAATCCAGAGACTTATTCCCTGCTCTATCTACTCTTTCCCTTTTGGAAAGACAGCGAAATGTAAAATTGTATTTCCTTCATATCCCTTTCATTTTGGCAACGTGTCAAGGACAAGTTAAATTTGTAGAATTTCACTCGACGGCCGAAAAGAAACCCTAAAACTTAGGGACAACTTTTGCAGCAACTTTATAGTTAGATTAAAAGCATTTCCCGACAAAATGGGAAAGTTGCTCCTCCGGCTGGCTGTATCTATATAGAATTGTAGGTGGATGAGTATTTGTGTGCTTTATTCCTGTGTGTGGTAAACAGCCAGAAAGTCGATTTGGTTGGCAGTCAAAATGGAAGTGGTGACTAGATGAAGCAAACCACTGCCGCCGGCAATAAAAATCTATTACATTTTGTGAGACACAACTTTGATTTTACGAACTGTCAAGCTCCACAAACACAGATACACAGAGAGGGACCTAGATTCGCACACAGCTCATACATATTTATGTATCTGAATTCCGCTGTTGGTAAAGTGAAATAAGAATCGATGCTTAAAACTTTGCTGACGAGCTCAAAGCATATGCATTGCTTTTACGACGCATCGCCAAAGGACATGATGGGTGCTCATCTTCTTGAAGTATTCCATATATAATGTAATAAACATTAGGCACTCCATGCCAGGTTAAATTCGCTCCAAACATCAAAGGCGAACAGTTGATGGGAAATTTGTCATTTCAAAAGCACTTGCGCTACAAAATCTTAGTGTATTAGTTTTAGCTAAAGCGGCTTTGGACTGACATATATGTAATTCCACGTTCTAAGCCCTACATACATTTACATAAGTCATCATGCAACGGTCAAGAGTCAGCTCTTCCAATTCATTTGTCTGGGAAGCTCTTGAACATCTGTCTTTCGTGTGCTAAATAGCTGAGAAGGCATTGCGTTGACTGATATTTGAAAAATGAGCAACAAAGTTGGTGGAAAAACCATCTTCTTCACGGATGAAAAAGAAAAGTTTTTAATTTGTTCATCATGCCGGCAAACTGAATTATCTTTCAACGCGGTGCTGCTGATATCGGATTATCCTCATGATGGCCAGAAATTCAATCCAACTTGTGTTTATTCTTAATGCCATCATGTGCAGAGAGCGCAAAATCACATGAATGGCGCAACTTTTCTCGGCGTTTATGTAAAATTTTGAGTTAATTAGTTTGATTTCATGCTTCAAGTGTCGAGCACCCACTACGGATTGCCAATTCCATTTGCCAACTCATTAAAACTTCTCCAAGTTCGCTTGCTCCCCAGTTGCGCAATGCCTCGGCAAATTGCAAACGCTTTCTGTGGACTTTCGCAAATGAATGTCAAAACAGAAAGTATTCAAATGGCATATCTGAATAGGGACCTGTGTGCCCCTGGGGCCTTCTTATCAACGCAAATTGACTGGTAAAGCCCTTTGCTGGCGAGCAGAACTTATCAATTAGTTCCGCCAAGACTTAATAAACCGTGCAATTCTAATTAAAAAGTGGAAAAGTATTGTGAAATTCACAATGTTTTTCGGATAAAAGGTGTACACTTCATCAAATCTATTAGTAAATATCTTAGAAATACATACTTTCTTGTCTTAAACTGAGGAGATTTGATGTAATCACTATTCGTGGCTCCTGCATTTTGGGTTCCTCAACATGACGAAATTAAAACCTGTCTGACAAGCTGAATATGAGGTTTGTCTCATTTAGCAAGGTTGCGAAACGAACATGCGTGAAAAACTTAACAACTGAATCAAGTGGAGAACTACATGACAGCAATGTAAATGCGATATGTAATATGTAATTTCATTGCGCCGACCATGACAATGGATGATGGTGACGGCGATGATGACGGTGCTGCGGACAAGGATGCGGATAATTGTAAAATACCATGCAAACGAGGATGCCCGTGTCAATGTCAATGTACAGAGCACAGAATTCACAATACTCGGCCACCGACATGTGGCTCTGATTAGTGCGGTTCAGCGACATCAGCAATCAATTTTAATGCATGTCAGCACCCAGGATGTGAGAGTGCGAGTGTGCTAGCAAGGACACGGCCGTAATTATGAGCCCATCAACGCACTAGTTGTTAATAATTCTCGATTTCCCGATGCTGACAGAGTCGAGGAGCTTGGGAGGATGGATGCCTGAGGAGTCTCCATACCTCAGGCCCTGCTGCTTCGTTCCATTCCATTTCATCAACGGCCTCAATTGCCGCCAGGGAACAATTTGAGCGAAACTTGGCTGGCATCCGAGGACTCAGCTCAGCTCCCCTGAGCTGACAATAAATATTTTCGCTGTGCTGACAGGCTGAAAATCAATACATACTTTTAGGACAACACTCTCGCAGATACACACAAAACTTGGGTATACATTTTCATTCGGCACTGCATGCACTGTGAAAACCGAAAAAGCCACCGAATTGCATCCACTCAACATCAAACAAACTGTGCACAAGTGAAATAAATTTAATTACGACACAAGGATACAGACAACGCTAGTTGCCAATTCTAAATGAATAAGTGCAGAATGGCCGTACATTTTGGGTGGTCACCAAATGGAGAGGGAGCCAGAGATTGTTGAATGCTGATAATATTCTGGCATTTGAATAATTTCCCATATTAAGGATGGAAGAATTTAAGGAACCTTTGGCTGCACTTCTTGTTTTACTGAAATGCACTTGTATTTGTATACTTTAAAGATGCCTTTCTCTTTTGTTACTCTGCAAATAAAGTCAAATAAAAAATTTCAAACGTTTGAGATTTGAACTAAAATACATGCAAGATTCCAAGAAAATCAGTTCACCTAAAGAACTCCTTCATTTCGGTTATCGAAAGAGAACCATTTGGCCGGAAGAAAATCTCACCTGAGTGAGATTCCAACTGTCAGTCTGCGGACGCCCGCCACTTCCTTCGTTCGGACATTTAGCCCCCAAAATACCCAACTCAATTTTCAATCTAATACGACAAAATTGTAAAAAAAACAGGGAATCGAGAGGCAAGCAAAGGGTCCTAGAATGGAGGCAAAGAAATCTAAAGTAATTTCGGCATCACCAAATCTGTGGCATATTACACGGGACACAGGCGAAAGTTGCCAAGAGAAATCTGATCCACTTAGTTGCCAAGAGAAAGCAATAAATTCTTATGAAAACAGTTGGGGAGCAGCGACACGTCCCTGTACAAAATGAATTGAACTTTTGGTCAACGTGGAAATTGCACTAATATCTGGCCCTGTAACCAATGAACAGATGAGCCTCAAGTTCTGGCCCTAGGAGGTAACAAGTTTCTGTGCCTCTTCAATATTTATGAGTTGAACGAGAGAAAACTTTGCAGGGGAAGAAGTGGGGAAGCCCAAAATCAAATAAGCTCGAGCTATAGGCTCTGAATGGAAATAAAGTGCAAAGATGTCGGCCTTTTTATGTGTGAAGTCCCGCAAGGACACTTAGCCAACACAAAGCTCATAAATTTCGGGCCAATTTCTGGCCGGTTACAGAAAATCTTTAAGACAGCAACTTCAATGCAAAAATCTCAAACACAGGTTGAGGACAGTCAGACTTTCACATGGAAAAATAACGAAACTAAACTACATTTTATATCATATAAGTAATGTGAATATTTGTTTGGCATGTGTTGAGAGTATTTAACACCTTATTAAGGTAAAAAGTCGAAAAATCTGACTTCAAAAAATCTGTTAAATATCGAAACTGAGAGATGATCTAAATATCTTCAATAAAAGAGTATTATATTATTTATAATACTCATCACTTAAGATTCATACATCTGAAAAATTATTTACACCGTCATTTCTTTTGTACCATTTAGACTTCTGGATTTATTTATTATTAGCGGACCATTTGAGATATCACTTCTTTCGGTGTGGATTTATGAAATATTCTCGAATTTTCTATTTCTAAAATAGCTAAACATTTTTTTAGCTACGGCTTCTGCAGCGCTCTTAAGGAGTTTCTCAGCATCCTCCTTCACATCATCAGGAACGGCGTCACCAGCTTTCTTTTCTGCTTTAAGAATATCTTTAATTCCTCCTCCTTGGGCGGGCACTCCATCGACGACCATATTCTTTCTTTAAAAATCATTGACTTTTGAAGTCAGTTGAGCTTCTCTTAACACATCTGATCCCTTCTGGCCCTTGTACTTATCATAAATTCCGATGGTGGTGTTGGCATCATCAGATTGGTGACTTCGAAGCTGAAGTTGCTGGAGCCTGTTGCGATCTGCACCAAGCACTCTAGTATTTCCGTTTCCTGTAAGGCAGAAGAGCACAGCCAGGACAAAGCTGAAATTCAAACCGAATTATTATTTCGTAGATTCTATATACGGCTTGACTTACCTTAGGCGGATAGCAAAATACATCTTCACTTTCTTTACTTGAGATAGTATGGTGAACTAATGTATGTGCATGAAAGAAGAGTTGTTTTATATGCAGCAATGAAAAGGGGAGCTATCTACAATAATTGTGCAGGGATTCTGGGAACTCTCTGGCTCAGTGAATGCAACTGATAACAATAATTTTTTCTTTACTGACATTGAGTCACTGACTTTTCATGGAATTGATAACATTAGAGTTGTAACATTTCTTCAGTAAATTCTGGGGATGAAACAATTTTTTTGCTTTCTTATCAGTTCTGGTGTAAGTACTTGTACTTAAACGCACAGAGTCCAAATGCTAGTATGCTATCTTATTCAATTCTAACACAACTGCTTTAATATATTAATTACAGCATCATAACTTATCATATACATATCTATGATTTCATTTAAACTAAATCATCTTTGGAAAAATATTTCTTTTTCCCGTGCACTCCTGGACGCTTGCAGCCGGTAATTGAAATTCAGTGCTTGCGTTACGACGCAAAACTGAAACAAAACAGGACAAAAAGTCAGCGGCAAGTCGAGTCGGCAGCCCACGAGAAGGACATTAAATTAAGTCTCCTGCCAGGATGATCAAAGTTGTCCAACCGCACTGTTGCGCTACCTTGAGATTGCATACATATGTGTGCTTTTGCCCTTTACATGTGCTTAAGGAGCCCATTGTTGTTGTAATAAAATGGTGAAGGGCAAAGCCAAAACAGTAAGTCGACATGCAAAAAGGATACACGTTATAAAAAGCGCATAAACTTTGCCGAAAGTGACAAACAAAGAGGCCCACCTACATACACTGAAAAGTTGGGCGAATTCGCAGTGTGAGGAGCCAAACAAAAGGTGGGCGAAATTGAAGCCGACTTGATGGGCTGTAAATGGCAAACTTTTCTTTTCGCATTTCCGGCCTCCGTATTTTTATCCGCACAGGTGCTAAAACTTTATCACAATATGCGTGTGGCAAGGGAAACCACTCGAAAAGAGTCGAAGATAGGACAATTTAGGGAAGGAAGCGTGCTGAAGTATCTATCCATATCCACTGTAGTCCCAACGCTGTGCCTTATCTTTGCATTTGAATTAGACTCTTGCTCATAAAGAAACGAAATTGAATTTTCCCCGAAAACAGTGTGGCTCGGGAAGGGAAAAACTGTTTTTGTTGGTTTTCTTAAGGTGTACATATATTAAAGTTTTGGAAATGGTTCTTTCAAGAATACAAAGCAGTTCCGACCTCTTATTTAAAGGAACATTTTAAAACATTTATACTAAAGAAACATCGTTTTTATTAATGTTGATTAGAAATTACGTAGCGGAATGCACATAAAATCCAGAAATGCTTAAGTAGTTATTCCTTTGTTGTACTTTCGGTTTATTTTACAATAAACGTGGGCTAAATGATTATTCCTCTATTTTATTGAATACCACCTACTGGCTTTTAGCCAGAAACTGAAAAAGTGTCGTTATTTCTTTAAATTTCTTTCTCGCCAAGAAAGTTGAAAGCACTTACTAGCCAAGCCGTTAAGGCCACGCCATAAGTTCCGTCCATGTTCCTCGCTTGCTGGCAGTGGCTAACATGTTTTTGGCCGTGTAAATAGTTGACGGTCATGCCATTGAGCAAGGAGATGCTGGGAGGAAGACCTAGCCGCGCCCAGCAGCAGGATCCGTATCCTGTTTTGGCAGTCGACATCGCAGCAGCTTGCGTGCCAGCGCCTGCAGGATATTTCATTTTGAAGAGCAGAGCTCAGCTCGGCTCAGTTCGATTCGGGTTTTAGCTGGCTGTCTGCAGGGTAAAAGCACTTGACAAGGCAAAAATGCAGATTTTATTGTGTGCGCCACGTTGTCACATGATAATCAGAACGATATAGGCGATGATGTAAAAGCCTACACATGACAACAGGATACAGCCAAGAACCCTTGTAAGCACGTCTTAGCAAAGGGCAGGCAGAAAAAAGAACAGCCTATGCAGCAGGACGGCTTTTCGAGCCCCAAGGCTGAATTCCACACTAAACATTATTAGGAAGTCTGTCTGCTGGTGCTGAGGTCTTGACTACTAAGCCATTCCGGGAAACCTATGATGCAGGGGTGCAAAGCTGCTGGGTAACATATACTTTTTTATTTCCACTGTACGAACTACATTTGCATGTTGTGCCGTCAAATCCTTGTGACCCAGTTACTTAGCTAGCCAAAAATAGTTCGTCAGTAAGTTAAATCTACCGTATTCCAACTGGTCAAGGGAAAATCTGTACAAAGCTCTATCTTTTAGCAACTTAAATTACTTATTTTAAAAATTATAGGCAACTAAAAACCACGGACTTTTAAATATGTTTCTGTAACACTTCAATTTCAAAAGTTTCAGCTATAACGTTACACGAAATGAGCTGTGTATGCCGGCCCCACTGTAATTGAAAGCAGGTACTCACTGCTGTTGACACTTCGATAAGCAGGTGTTAGCCTCGATGTGTTTAGCAGTTGTTATTCAATTTAATTTTGTGCTCCAAGCCCCGGATCCTGATAATGTGTTTGTGTTGGTCTGTGTATGTTGGTGTTGGTTCTCGGGCTAGCATTTAATTAAACAAATTGCCAGCAGCAGCAGCGTTGACGAGTTCAGTAAACAGGAAGGGAAACCGGGAAAGCCAAGGGATGGGGGAAGGATCAACTTTACGACACATTCAGAAGTCAAATGCCACAGCTGATGGCGTTGATGAAGGGGGCACACTAGTCCTCACCCACAAGGATGTCCTGTGGCAGCCGGAGACGTCCACACTCCGTTGAAGGTCTCTGTCAGACGCTTTCGACACTTGCATGTTAATTACTTTCCACATGCCTTGTTTCGACCAGACAATCAAAAACTTTCGTCAGCCAAAAACGAGTTTGTGTAGAACACCGGAAAAAGTGTTTTACCCAGAAATAATAATTGCGAAAGCTTTTTCGAAAAACATTCTTGCACAGTCCACTTTGGTTTGGGCGTTGATTGAATTCAACACAAACTTTGGCCAGATTGAATGAACAAAGTTCGGCCTGCTTTCGTTCTAAAACTATAAATAAACTTTTTACAATCTATTTTAAGTGGATATTTTTCGAACGCGTAATGCAACGCAATGTGCAAGGTGAAATGCAGACGATGGCCACTTCATAAGAAAATAATATTAATAATAAAATAATTATAAAACTGGGTTTTCATTTATTCACCTCCGAGGAATAAAATACGGCATTTTTATTACTGGCTTCCAATGTTTAAAATGAATGCTTAATTGCAATAAACTTAATTCACTCTCAGTGTTGAATTTATTTTATTAAAAGAAAGAAGTCAATAATTTCAATGGCTTGGTTCGGTGCTGGATTTAAGCCAGTTGGTGAATATGCTTGCAATACTTGCACCGAGTTCGGTAAAGAATCCAGTTGCCACGTCCTTTGCAACCGGAGTCAGGGTCTTCTTAATGATTTTCAGCCTAGAACCACCTTGAGTGGGAACTCCATCGATTAGGATTTCTTGCGTATGTTCCCTGATGAATTTGTCAATTCTCGCCCTTTCATCTGGTCTCAAGCTGGGAGCCATACGATTGTATATGGCAAGTAGTTCCTGGATTCTGTTGATTTTGGTATTTTCGTCCTGGGAGGTTCGTATAATTTCAGCAACCCTTAGACTGTCAGCTTGACGTTCCTGGAGAGAATACGCCGAGCACAAAGTACCAATCAGAAGCAGTACGAAACAACTGAAAAATACACAAACAATTTACTAAATTTAAATAAAATGCGCAACGCCACTTACATCATCGACATTTTAAAATTCATTTTGTAAGTACTTTATAGAATGCAAGTGCAAGCCGGACTGACAATCTTGAAGCCAAGACTCTGAATTTATATTCATGGATTGCTCACTGATAACGAATAAAGAAGCTTTTTCTCAGCGATCCATGCTAAGAAAACAATCTACTAAAAGTGTAGAATAAAAATATTATAATAAATATAAAGAAGCATTGGCCGATTGCAATAATATTTTAAGAGCTTTTTATGTAAAACAAAATGTGAAATTAGAAATACCGATAAGGCTATACAAACCTGATTCTATGAACCATAGGGCAGTCTTTCCACTCTGCTTATGCAGCTGGAATATTTTATTTGAGTTTATGCTTACAACTTTAAATGTTTTTCAAAATCCAGCAATATAATCCCCTGAATGATCATTACCCAGTGAAAATCTTTGCAAGGCTAGCACCAAGTTCATTAAAGAGTCCAATTGCATAGCCCTTTGCAATTGGAGGTTCGAATAAATTCTGCAACGCCAAGGCTGTCAGATTCCTTTTCCTCGACAGAATAGCACAAGCAACAGGAACTAATCAAGAAATTCTATTAAATGTATTTTTTAAAGTAAGCCTTACTTACAATAGAAAAATTGAGAAATTCATTTTGTAAATAACCCCAATGAAAAACTGGTTTAAAACGAACTGATATTTCTGGAACCCAGAGGTGAGAGTATGAGTAATATTCATATATCAAATTTATGAGGAAATGTAGCACTTAGGAAAATCAATATCACTGATTAGAAAATATAACCAAAAAATGTAGTAGGGCTTACTAGAAATTACCTCTATCAATGCTAATTAGAACATCATCTGTATTTTATGATACGGATACATAAGCTACATAGCTAAGATACATAGCTAAAGCTAATAAATCTTATATAGCCTTTATAACAATAAAAAAATGATTGGTAGATATGCATTCATGTTTACTTCCAGTTATAATGCTTCTCAGTACTTCTCAGTATTGATAATCGAACATAGGGTTAACACTTTATAGCGTTAAATAATAAAAATACACTTTACTTTTAATACACAATATTTATATAAATAAGAACAGAACAAGAACAAAAGAGTGCAATATAATCAAATTCCTTGACTATCAGATATTTAGCTAGTGGAAGTGCCAGGAAGATATTTCAAAATTGTGTTGGCATAGAGATATACTTTTCCAAGAATATAGTATTCACTTTTATAGAAATGGGAAAAACAAACAATTTAATGAAAAAATTTCAAAAGTGTCAACAAACTTGCGCTGCAAATATGTATAATATATCTCTCAGGAATCTGCATACTTAATCTCAAGGAAATATGAGCATAGCATCGCTCTACAATTAAAGTAGTTGTTTCTTTAAAGTATAATAACAGTTTAAAACAAATATTTAGTTATTTATTCTTTTTGCTGAAACAACATTGAATGAAAGCATTGCTAAGATCATGTGGGCGCTTATTTGATTGGCAATGAGCACGTCGTGAAGCAGTTTAGTGCTTTTGAAGTGGCTTTCAGAATGCGATCGAAAGGTAATAAAGTGCATGTAACATGCTCATCAATTTTTGCCGAAAAATCTTATACAAACACCACTATATAATGTGCATTGAAATTTTATTTGAAATTATTGGTTAATAGTTGTATACAAATTAAAAAAGCTATTGTTCATACTTTGTTATTTTTTTCGCATAATTATTCAAATTCTGTTATTCCAATTATTCTCCAAGTATTATCCAGTGAACAATTTGAGAATTTTGGAAAAAAGTTATTGTTCATACTTTGTTATTTTTTTCGCATAATTATTCAAATTCAGTTATTACGATTATTCTCCAAGTATTATCCAGTGAACAATTGGGCAATTTTCGAACCAAGTTCTTCAAAGAATCCAAGGGCAAATCCCTTCGCAGCTGGGGATAAAACCTTTCCAACGTACTTGGTCTTTCGGCCACCCTGACTCGGAACTCCATCGATTAGAATCGCATCCGTGTGTTCATTGACGAACTTATCGATACTCTCCCGTTCCTCAAGGGTCAAACTGGGATATAAACGCCTATAGATATCAAGTAATTCCTGTGTGCTATTGATTTTAGAGTCGTCGTCCTGGGAGTTTCTGATAATTTCAGCAACTTTACGGCTGTCGGCTTCACGATCTTCGTCGGTATATCCCATGCATAAAGGACTAATCAGCAGCAGTGCACAGCACCTAGTTAAGTAATTAGAATATTTGTAGTTTATGATCGCAATAAAATATTTTTGAGTAAAGTAAAACGCAAATTCGTTGCTACGTACACAAAAGCAGTTAGTGAATTCATTTTGGTTATGACTTTTTGGATGGCTGAAACAAACCGTACTGATTTCCCAGCCGTTTAGAAGCTGAATTTATAGCCCAGCGAAAGGTGAAATGAATTGTGATATTCTTAGAATGCTGAATATTAGCAAGCTAGCCCAGCCATTAGACAACGCACCTAAAATTCCATAGAATTACATATTTTTTATTTACAAAGTTAGTTGGAATTTTCATTATTATACCTGATTAGCAAATCAAGTAAGACATTTGTGTGCAAAAACAACTAAAACACTGTTTATTAACAGTTTATTAATTGATAAGGCTTAATCTGCTTGATAGTCATGTCTGAACTCGTGGGTAACTGCTAGTTTATTTTTTCTCAAGCTTTCCCTTAGAATTATGATGGTTATCAAAATTACCGAAGTAACGTTGAAAAGTTATACTTTTGCGATGAGCAAATAGTTATCCGCACTGACAATTTCAAGATGATTTAAAATAAGCCCCATTAAATGCAAGGTTCAAGCTTTAAAATGTATTAATTCGCAAATCTACTTCCGTTTAAATTAAATTAAATGTGCTACCCCACATGGATAGACAATGAACCAAATGAGGAGTCAGACTGTTTGATTTAAGTACCGCCAAGGCTAATTGAAACATTTAAAGCCAAACAACTGCGCGTAGATACTATGGGTATATGCTGTGATTAAGTAGACACTCTTGCAGGATCTGGGGGCCATCGCAGTGATAATACATTTTTAACAGACTCCCGACCGTTGTCAGCACTTGTGAGCTGGAATTACGCAATCAGCTCGCAGGATGAAAAGGACACAGAGCAAGATGTTTTGAGCAGGTATGCGACGACAATCTACATTTAGGTAGGTGTTAACATTTCCACCGACTGCTGAAATCGTAGGTATTTTTGGGAGCGGAAGGGTCGAGAGTTCGGGTTAAGCCCCCACCACCCCCCTTCGGAAGGTTGTACTGCGGGTGCTAATTACCTAAATCTTTCCCACATGGCCCACACAAGCTGCCAATTTGTAGGCGGGCTCTTTAATGAGCTGACTAAATGCCTGTCGACTGTTTAATGAAAGCGGCGGTTGCAGGCTCAAGTTTACCCCTTTGAATTTGAGTCAACGGCATTCGCATAATGCGGCCACATTCGAAGAAAAAGGAGGAGGCATTGCATGTACTTAGGTATATGATTCAAGGATCAAGGACAGACGCAGGGCAGTCTAATCAATCAGTTTAATCAATTCCCCTATTAATCCACCCACTTTAAAACTTCAAAAGCGCGTGGCATGGATAAATTAGAACGATTTCGGGCTACATTTCTTCCACAAGATTTATTACAGAACAAAACTCCCCATGCTGATGATGGTTATGCCCCTTCCTAGTCCCTTCGATTTACCGATTTTCAGAGTTCCCGGTTTTCATTTGGCGCCAAAGATTGTTGCATATCAAATGCCGCCTAAGTGCTGGGCGGGCGCCTCCAAACAAATCAAATCAGAATTCGGCTTTTTACGGCCCCGACTCCATTTATTTAAATTCAATTTTATATTAGCAGCACTCACTTTCGCCTTTATTACCACTGGAATGGCTTACAAAGTGGATTTGGAGGCGCCTATAAAAGCGGGCCAAAGAAAAAGCATAAGCCCTAAGCGAGGCGCCTTCGAACTGAGGACTTTAGAGCATGTCCCGAGGGCTTCAGCCATTCATTCAGCTCAGGCATCCAAGCAGCTGACATGGAATTAAAGGCGTCCTTACAAATTTGTTGCATATGCCACTCCTGTCGAATTGCGTCACTCGTCCTCGCTATCACCCATCTGACATCATTGCCTGCCGAATGCTCTAAAAACACTAATAAACCGTCCTTGCTGTGCTCAAAAAAACTAACACAAAGTGCTGGAGAACTCTCACTAAAAGCTCTTTGAGTGCCCTTTTTGTACACTTTTTAATTGGCGAAAGCCCACTTAAAGCATCCTGTCAATTAAAACGCCCATATATTTAACTAATTCGAGTTATAACTAATGTTCTCAGTGCGCCAAATATTTAGGCAGCCATTAAATTATTCAAATCAATTGATATTCCACGCGCTTAAGTGAAATAATGGAATATTATTAAAGTTTATGCTTGCCTTGTTATTCGCCATTTTGAATTTGGGAAGGGTCAGTTGGCAAAGCTTTTCGCCTGAGCGGTAAATCAAAGCGAAGAACAAAATATGGAATGCGAAGCCAAATTCTTTTGTGAAAAATATGGCCACTGCCCTATGAAACTACACATCGGTAAGTAAAGCGAGCCATTTACATTCTTTCAAGTAAGCTGTTTCACATGGAAAATGCATTGCATATGCTTGACCAACGGCAACAGTATTCAGCTCTCATATTTATTTCCCTTTTGGAATTTCGCTTTCATCTCTCGTTGCCTGGGACTGCCTTATAATTGAATGGAAGGAGAATGACTGACTGCTCGAAAATGTATTTACATTTATGCACAATGTGAAATATTTTGAGGTCTACTTGACCCTGGAATGCCATGGCTCCGGGCATAACCTTCACATGTGTAGGTCTTACTCTGCATTATTAAAATTATTTAGCCTTAGAGTCAGCCATGACAAGCAAGTCTTGTCAGCATTTCCATACGCATTGGGATAATAAAACTAGCCCAAAGGCCAAATTGATGGAGGCCAGACGACCGACAGACAAAGTCACGAAGTATGGAGAATGTCCAAAAGTCAGATGTCTTGTTTTGAGTTCATTTTATCCATCTCGGAAAAGGGCTGTCAGAAACGAACGAAATCAAAGTGCCATCTCATTCTAATAAACCGTGTTAGGCTGATCCAAAAAACTATGCGCACCAAAGTTGCAAGGAGCACAAAAACATTCACCACATAAAAAAAGTATTTAAAATCGATTCACTTATTTTTAAACAATCCACAAGATACATTTTGGAGCCAGTTTAATTTTACTTTGGGACAAAACAAAAGTCGCCATTCTTCCACACTTGTGGTTTTAAAGACAATTGCATAGTATTTGTTCAGAGTCATCCCGTTCTTCTTATCGAAGTTTGCCTATACCACCACCTTTTACCAACCCACTCAAGCATGATGCTAATAATGTGCTGCATACTTTCGGGAGCACCTGCTCAAAAAGTACTTTGCCATTTAATTTGAAATAATTACCGCTGAAAGCTAGGAGCCAACTATGTATGTATGTCCGCGACGTGTATGAGGGTGTGCAATTTATAGGTGTGCGTACGTGGGAAAAATTGTTGTTGTTGCCATGTGCGCGTTATGTTGAAATTAATAAGCCAGACCATTGCTCTACTTCATTGCCACAGCGGAGAGTCACTGCCACAAACAGAGTGAGAGTGAGGGGATGGGATGCTAGCACAGAGCGAGAGGGAGTATTGATGCTGATGAAGTCGCTCAGACAAAAGCGGAAACAAGCACAACCAGCAGCTTCCGGCCAACGTAAACAAGGCACTAACCGAAAACCCACTGGCAAAGATATGCATGATTACACACACAGACATGGAGACTCGGACACAGATGCAGATACACGGAGAAAGGCTCCACACACACATGAGCACAGTAAGAACAAATTGGGGCTATTTTCCTGTATATTTTGTAACTTGAACCCGCGTGAAAGGAAGAAATCACTAGATTCAGTTTTCTAGTGATGAATTTTAGCTATTAAGTAGGATTATGGAGACTTACAACTATAATACAATAGCAAGAAACTAAAATACGAGACCATATATATTTCAATTTGTTTGTACCATTTTTTTAAGTGCAATTGGAGCTGACGGAACCACCTGACTTTGCCCGGCAACAGAGCCTACGATTTTCCCGCTCTGACATTCCGTATTTATGGCTACACACGCATGCATAATGTATGTGTGTGTGTGATTGTGGGTATATTAAGCGACAGCGCTGTTGTTCTGTGTTATTAATGGCCCTTTGCCTTTGTTTGTTAAATTGTTAATACTCTCACATTTACGCGCCTGCAATTCAAGGGACCATTCGCGTGCATTTCCCCATCACTGCCGCTTTGCATTATGCTTGCACTTTAAGCTCAACGCGGTCAACGGCATAATGAGTTCTCTGTTTTATTAATGCCTTTTATTCGCCTCAGTTCCGCTGGCTGCTTCCTTTGTGATGTTTAATCCTTTTCCTTTTCGGCATTTTAAAAGTACTTTCGAGGAAAAGGTGGTTCTTTGATTAAGAGTGGGGCTTTAGCTCTTCAGATTAACCAGCGACTCTCAATATTAGGTTTAGGCTCAGTATACTGGTTACAAAGTTAATTTCTTTATGTATTATTTTATAGTTCGGCATGGAACGCTCTAAGGCTATTTGTTTAGTAAAATATTTACTTATTTTTAAAAGCTGTTGATTACATTTTACACATAAGCAATGTTAAACTGTTGCTTATTAAATGTAAAATTCCAGAGCTAAGCAACTTACTATACAAGATTCGTTGAAAGGAATGTAACAGGATGATCGATGATGAGGAACCATAACCAAGTCCGTCTGTCTTTCAAAAAAGTTTTTTATTAGTATTGTAAATTTGTATCAATTTCCAAAAAAAAACTTGTTGGTATAGTAAAAACATTTTAATCACGCGCCTCCTAGCGCCCACAAGCCGCCCAATACTGTTCCGCCCACACATCTGAAAAATATGAATTTTTTTCATTTTTTACATATATATTCTAGTTAGTGTTAAAATTTCTCGTTCGCACTTTCTCTAGCTCAGTAACGGGTATCTGATAGCCGGGGAACTCGACTTAAGCGTTATCTCTTGATATATTTAAAGACCAATTAAAACACCCAAGTTTAATGCTCTCAAATTAGTAGAGTAAAAGGGTATACTAGATTCGTTGAAAAGTATGTAACAGTATGTAACATATATATTCTTGATCAGGATCAATAGCCGGGTCGATCTGGCCATGTCCGTCTGTCCGTCCAAATAAACGTCGAGATCTCAGAACTTTAAAAACTATATAGAGATTCAGCATGCAGACTTCAAAAACATAGACGCATCGCAGGTTTGTCGATGTTGCCACGCCCTCTCTAACGCCCACATACCGCCAAAACTGCCTCGCCCACACTTTGGAAAAATGTCTTGATATTTTTAAATTTTTTTTATTAGTCTTCTAAATTTCTATCGATATTGCAATAAATCGACCAAAACTGCCCTGCCCGCACTTTTGAAAAATGTTTTGATTTTTTTTCACATTATTGTTAGTCCTGTAATCAGATAATCGAGGAACTCGCATAGCATTCTCTCATGTTTTTATCCTGTAAAATCTGAGCAATATATCGAACCATTGGGTTTAGTATAGTATTAAATGAAATGTACGCTTTTACGCTTTTACCAGTCACAACCGAAGTATTTTTAGGTATTTAGCTTGAGAAACCTTTTGTTTCAAGTTTTGAGACCCAAAAGCTTCGAAGGCAGTATGTCGGGAAAGCAGTTGAAATCGGATACCCTTGTTTTCCCACCATCGGCCTTTAAAATGAAAAGCTCATCTGCCGGATAGGGTGACAACCCTTGGTATCTGCTCTCCCAGCATCCACTGCGCAGGTGTTGGAACTGTCAGCCGGCTTTTGGATGCTGGCCCACCCCACAAATCAGCCCGCCTCGTCGTCCAAGTCCGCAACAGGATAAAAGAAGGCAAATCAAACACTCGCAACTCAGTGGATGTCACATCCTCGCAGAAAGCGGTTGAACGGAATTTCGTAGAAGTAAAAGAAGAAGCCCTTGAAGAGATAGAAAAAACACACAGCGGAATTGCCGCCAAGGAACAATGTCAAATATCTGCTAGATACAAATATCTGCCGAGTGACAAGTGATCGACATCCCGTGAGGCAATCATCTGAATCCGAAAACTGCCTTCGCGAACGAATTCAGAATGCGGTCGAGTGCAGTTTTGATCCTGCCGCTGCTGCTCCTGCAATTAATTTTAAACTGCCGAATAGCCCAATCACTGCCCGATATCATCAAGATTGGTGAGTAGAGGATGCAAAGCTACTCAGAGATTTCTTAGAGTCAACATTCAAGTGGATTCATGCAGAGCCCGGATGAAAACAAAAATTCAGCCCGCATCTTCGTTCTGTATCGATTTTTTACACGTCATAATCAAGAGCGCCTGTCTCTGTGTGAGTGCGTGTATTTTATTCGAGCGGATGTGTGTGTTTGTTTGTTTGTTTTTATTTGAGCACTGCAGAAGTGGAACCAACATATTTGATACGTCCAAAAACACGGCCTGTGATTTCTCACCGCAGGTGGCCTCTTCCATCCCGCCGATGACCACCAGGAGCTGGCCTTCCGCCAGGCGGTGGACCGCATCAACGCCGACCGCTCCATCCTGCCGCGCTCCAAACTGGTGGCCCAAATCGAGCGCATCTCGCCCTTCGACAGCTTCCACGCCGGGAAAAGGGGTGAGTTTGCATGTGCACAGTACTCGGAGTGTTGACTTGGCCTGATTTCCCACTGTCCTGTCACGTTACCCCGTCCCCTCGACACCTGGCCCCTCTTAAACTTCACCTTCACCTGATGCTTTTGCCTGCATATTTGATTTGGACACATCCCTCTGCTGGGTCCTCCTAAGTTCCCTTGCCGTTTCCAAATTGATAGCGCTTTGTTTCCTTTTCGATACGTATGTACTTCATTTAGCCCTCTTCTTTTGATTTCCATGATTTCCGATCTATGGTAAGGTAATTGCCGCAAGGAGACCTCTATCCTTTTGTATTTAAAGAACTTGCAATTATTTGGTTTGCGCAATATTTGGTATTCTTTTTTGAGGCTCTCGCTCTTTTATATACTTTTAGTTGGCGATTTTATTTGGTGATTTGTAGAGTTTGTCATAAGATTGCATTGAGACGATATACGCAAAGCGTTTTCAAACTTTGAGAAGAATAAAGTAGAGCAGGAAAATTATCCACTTCAAATAAAGTTTATAATTATTAGAAAACGGTGTTCAACTATCAAGTTTTTAATAATTGACTGCTGTTGAAAGGCTTATTTCGCTTATACTTAAGAATTTGATATTCCTTTCGTTAGGAACATAAATCATTGCGACGACTTTAACTAGCCTAAGTACATACAAGGTGAATGAACGATATCAATAGTACAAAATAGTGAAAATTTCCTGAAAAGTAGCATTACTTTTTGTTGGCCTTAACTTAAGAGGAAACACTTTTTATTAAATTTAAAAAGCGAAATCCAGATAAAAACATATCGTGATGTGCAAGCCAGGACGGTCCTCAGTTTGCAGTTTATTGTGGGTTTTGGGGGCAGGTGAGTTCCCCGGCACTTGATAATCGTTAAAAGCTGAAGATGAATCGTAAAGCGGGCAAGGAACGTGAGCCAACTGTCGAATATCCTGTGATAAATGAGACACAAATGACGCCGAAGTTGGCCCGAGCACATGGCCAAAAAAGCAAAAAGAGGATGAATTCCTTGGCCAGAGTAAACCACACTTCAGCACGACAGTAAAGACGAGCAGCGAGCCAGGCAGGACCCTCATTCGCACAGAGACAGAGAGTCCTGAGGGCAGGTTAACCGCATCACAGAGCCAGGACATCGAAGTGCCGGTGCACATGCACTTACACGTGCTTAGCGCATTTGATGAGCCGAATGGATGCTGACTGACAAGAGGGGAAAACCTGTGGAGAGGGCTAAAAGGAAAGGCCAAACGGGCTAAACGAAATTATGTCATACTGAAGTGCATTTTAAATATGCGAACGAGGCTAACTGAACATTACTGAGCCGAAAGCCAAGCACATTACTGCGCTACTTGCGCTCGTTTTTACTTTTTGAGCCTTTCAAGTCGGAGCCCCAGATTATCTCCCCCACAAGCAGATTGGATTGGGATCGGGATCGGGAATGGGAATGGGAATGAGCACCGAGCACGGTACCTGGAAATCAATTTGCGACTTTTAAGCTCTTTGGGATTTGTGTTGACTCAATTTGCCGTACGGCAAGATATTCGGAACCTATACAGCAGACATTTTACAGCAGTTGCGATTGATTTTCAGAACATAAGGGGGTGTGGTAAGATAGTTTCTGAAACTTAGTTCGTTAAAGAGCAACAAATAACTTGAACATAAACCTCAATGGCACTGTTTGTCTTGCAGTTTGTGGCTTACTGAACATCGGCGTGGCAGCCATTTTCGGGCCACAATCCTCCCACACGGCCAGCCATGTGCAGAGCATTTGTGACAACATGGAGGTGAGTCGGCAAACGCGATATGTCTCGCCCATAGGACCCACGGAACCCTCTGACAAACGAACTGCTAATACTTATTTCAGATTCCCCACTTGGAGAATCGCTGGGACTACCGGCTGAGACGCGAAAGCTGCCTGGTTAACCTTTATCCGCACCCTAATACGCTTTCCAAGGTAGGCAGGTGCAATTGGAGGCCCGTCTCACACCCGAAACTGCATTGTCGATGTTTTCTCTTGTACTTAGGCTTACGTGGATATAGTGCGGCATTGGGGCTGGAAGACTTTCACCATTATCTACGAGAACAATGACGGCATCGTGCGGCTACAGGAGCTGCTCAAGGCGCACGGGATGACGCCCTTTCCCATTACTGTGCGACAGCTAAGCGACAGCGGGGATTACCGGTAAGCCCAGCCAATCGTATCCACCGATTCCGACTTTAGTGGGTATTTCGTTACTGTGGCCCACATGTGCCACTTGCTCTTAAGCTGATGTGCCCTTAATCATAATCATCCGAAATGCATTTAAACAAGTCAATAAAATAGATTTAGAAGAATACATATACAGGCCTAATGAGAATATTGTTATCACTTGTCATCACCATTACAGGCCCCTCCTGAAGCAGATCAAGAACTCGGCGGAGGCGCACATCGTGCTGGACTGCTCGACGGAGCGGATTCACGAGGTGCTGAAGCAGGCGCAGCAGATTGGCATGATGAGTGATTACCATAGCTACCTGGTGACCTCGCTGGACCTGCACACGGTGAACCTCGATGAGTTTCGGTACGGCGGCACTAATATCACTGGGTTCCGGCTGATTAATGAGAAGATTGTGTCGGACGTGGTGCGCCAGTGGAGCATCGACGAAAAGGGTCTGCTCCGGTCCGCCAACCTGACCACCGTGCGCTCGGAAACTGCTCTCATGTACGATGCAGTGCATCTGTTCGCCAAGGCGCTGCACGACCTGGACACTTCACAACAGATCGACATCCATCCAATCAGTTGCGATGGACAGAGCACCTGGCAGCACGGCTTCAGCCTGATCAACTATATGAAGATCGTCGAGATGAAGGGGCTGACGAATGTGATTAAGTTCGATCACCAGGGTTTCCGCACAGACTTCATGCTGGACATTGTGGAGCTAACTCCAGCGGGTATCCGGAAGATCGGCACCTGGAACTCCACGCTGCCCGACGGTATCAACTTTACGCGCACCTTCAGTCAGAAGCAGCAGGAGATCGAGGCTAATCTGAAGAACAAAACGCTGGTGGTTACAACCATATTGGTATGAAAATTTGAGGAGTAAATAAATATGCCATATTAACACTCTTTATAATTTCTGTAGAGCAATCCATACTGCATGCGCAAGGAATCGGCTATTCCCCTAAGTGGCAATGATCAGTTTGAGGGCTATGCGGTGGATCTGATCCATGAAATCTCCAAGTCACTCGGCTTCAACTATAAAATACAACTAGTGCCCGATGGCAGCTACGGAAGTCTCAATAAATTGACGGGGTAGGAACATTTTATTTGATATTATTAGGTATCCATCTAATATTTATATTTAACCAATCTAGAGAATGGAATGGCATGATCCGGGAGTTGCTGGAGCAGCGTGCCGATCTGGCCATTGCGGATCTCACCATCACCTTTGAGCGGGAGCAGGCAGTAGACTTCACCACACCCTTCATGAATCTTGGAGTTTCCATATTATACCGGAAGCCTATTAAGCAGCCGCCCAACTTGTTCTCCTTCCTGTCTCCCCTATCCTTGGACGTATGGATATACATGGCCACTGCGTACTTGGGTGTCTCCGTGTTGCTCTTTATCCTGGCTAAGTGGGTTCATCATTCTTACAATGAATTATTTGATCTGAATACATCTCTTATCCAGATTCACACCCTATGAATGGCCTGCGTATACGGATGCCCATGGCGAGAAGGTCGAGAGTCAGTTCACCTTGCTCAATTGCATGTGGTTCGCCATCGGATCGCTGATGCAGCAAGGATGTGACTTTTTGCCCAAGTAAAGGATGAAAATATAGTTGGTTTTCCTCTTTTAAAGTTCTAGCTTGCAGAGCTCTATCCACTCGCATGGTGGCCGGCATTTGGTGGTTCTTCACCCTGATCATGATCTCCTCATACACTGCAAATCTGGCTGCCTTTTTGACAGTGGAGCGTATGGACTCACCCATCGAAAGTGCCGAGGATCTGGCCAAGCAAACGAGGATCAAATACGGCGCTTTAAAGGGCGGCAGCACGGCAGCTTTTTTTAGGGTAAATGCAGAACATTTTAAGAGATTACATTGCTAACAGTATTTAACTCACAGGACTCAAAGATCTCCACATATCAGCGCATGTGGTCTTTCATGGAATCAGCTCGTCCTTCAGTCTTCACAGCAAGCAATGGCGAGGGTGTGGAAAGGGTGGCCAAGGGAAAAGGTGAGTTAAAGGATATTTTGTAAGAAACGAATGGAGACCACATCAACATATTTCAGGATCCTATGCCTTTCTAATGGAGTCCACCTCCATTGAGTATGTGACCGAGCGCAATTGCGAGCTGACGCAAGTCGGCGGAATGCTGGACACCAAGAGCTATGGCATTGCCACTCCACCGAGTAAGTTCATGTTGATTGGGTTATAAACGGTGCAGCGGTTGCTCTACCAAATCCTCAGAACAACCTATACCTATACCTGGAAAAGCTGCATCGTTCAAAGCCCACTTCAGCGATACCCCTAACTAACCGGTGTTTAATTCCATCTACAGATTCCCCCTACCGCACTGCCATCAACAGCGTTATACTTAAGCTGCAGGAGGAGGGCAAGCTGCACATCCTGAAAACCAAGTGGTGGAAGGAGAAGCGAGGCGGCGGCAAGTGTCGCGTGGAGACCTCCAAGTCCTCGTCGGCAGCTAATGAACTGGGACTGGCCAATGTGGGCGGCGTCTTCGTGGTCCTGATGGGCGGTATGGGCGTGGCCTGCGTCATTGCCGTCTGTGAATTCGTGTGGAAGTCACGCAAGGTGGCCGTGGAGGAGCGCCTAAGCGCGATACTGAACGAATGAGAAAAGTCGTAAACCCGGGACGAATGGGTCTAGGCCAAGAATGGGTCTCGGGAGATCAATCAGAAATGCGAGCAGAGATGGAAATGTGCGATTCGGTGGAGCAAATATCAAGATCAATAGACGAAATAGCCAATATTCGAAATCCCCATCAAATTTAGAGTTTGCCGGATCCTCCAAATATTTGGAATCAGTGACCAAAGTTTAGTGGAGCTTAGGATACCGGAGCCACCAGTGAAAGTTTGCACCAGTTTGAAGGCGGCGTGGAACCAGATATTAATATAGATTCAAGCTACATATGAGAGATATATGTACACTGAGGCATATATAATGCATATATATATATTTATACAGGTTATACTCCTTTTCGTAACTTACTCGTAATAACCATATACATAAACTATACACTGGAGGAACCACGAACAAACACTTGCAACAAATCGAAATCGTATTGCATTTATATTTGAAAGCATTTTTGGGAATTGACCTATAGGCGTAATTGTAGCTAAATTATATATAGACATGCATATAACCCAGACGACAGGATCAGCGAACTGGTAACCCTAAGAAGCCGGACACAATTTACACAGTGGATGAGGATATATTCAACGCATTTAGCCAGTAGATCTAACCTAAGTGAGTTGTAATTCTGGCTTAGATCCATGAACCCAACTTTCTCTTGTTTCCCCCAATCTTCTGTCAGTCCCCTAAAATATAAGATTGTAAAATGTAATTACCGCTCATACAGGCAATTCTGACAACAAGAATTTCATATAATACTTACAAACTTACAATTAAATAAAACAAGTTAACAAAAATAATATCCCTCGATGAACACCTGCACTCGATTTGGCATTAGATGTGGCTGTCGACGCCTAACCGCAAACCGTCAATCACCGGACTTTTCCACTTTCTCCCCAATCAATTTTTCATGGGACCTGCACACGCTCAGCGGAAATCCAGTGGGTTGGTTTTAATTGGGTTAGCTGTTATCAGAGAGGTATCCTCGTAGCTTCGAGGGGTTTTGCTTCCTCAGTCGTGTTTGATGAATCCTGGCGATATGCGGCCTTCTGCTTGCCTTCTGCTCCTGGCTGGACTGCAGCTCTCTATTCTGGTTCCCAGTGAGGCCAATGACTTTTCGTCCTTCCTGAGCGCCAATGCATCGCTGGGTGAGTTCGGATTTTAAGGAACTATACATTTTCTATACAATTTTACGACTTATTGGCTATGCAGCCGTTGTCGTGGATCACGAGTACATGACCATTCATGGCCAGAACATATTGGCTCATTTTGAGAAAATCCTGAGCGACATAGTACGGGAGAACCTAAGAAACGGTGGCATAAACGTGAAATATTTCAGTTGGAATGCCGTTCGACTGAAAAAGGGTGAGATTCTAAACTACTGCAAAGACTAGGATTTGTTTTAAATATGAAAATACATAGATTTTTTGGCCGCCATAACCGTTACGGATTGCGAGAATACCTGGAACTTTTACAAGAGTACTCAGGAAACTTCGATTCTACTGATCGCCATTACAGATTCCGACTGTCCCCGACTGCCTCTAAATAGAGCTCTGATGGTATGGGAGGTCTTTCGATTTTAGGCAACGTTTACCCTAAAACTACATTGATTTGTAGGTACCCATCGTTGAGAATGGCGATGAATTCCCCCAACTTATTCTGGATGCCAAGGTCCAGCAGATTCTTAATTGGAAGACCGCAGTGATTTTTGTGGATCAAACCATATGTGGGTAGAGCTTCGAATCATCTGGACCTCCCAGATATTTTATACATTATTTCTTAAAACAGTAATTTGTAATCAATATTTAATTGCGACAGTGGACGAGAACGCTCTTCTGGTAAAATCGATTGTGCACGAAAGTATAACCAACCACATCACTCCAATCTCCCTGATTCTCTACAAGATCAACGACTCCCTAAGGGGTCAGCAGAAGCGAGTTGCTCTGCGCCAAGCTCTGTCCCAATTCGCTCCCAACAAGCACGAAGAGATGCGCCAGCAGTTTCTAGTGATATCTGCCTTTCACGAGGACATCATTGAAATAGCTGAGACCCTAAACATGTTTCACGTGGGCAACCAGTGGATGATATTCGTGCTGGACATGGTGGGTCGGGACTTCGATGCCGGCGCTGCAACCATAAATCTCGATGAGGGAGCCAACATAGCCTTCGCCCTCAACGAAACGGATCCTAACTGCCAGGACTCGCTGAACTGCACAATCTCTGAAATAAGTCTCGCTCTGGTCACCTCAATTTCCAAAATTACCGTCGAGGAGGAGTCCATATATGGTGAGATCTCCGATGAGGAATGGGAGGCCATTCGCTTCACCAAGCAGGAAAAGCAGGCCGAAATTCTGGAGTATATGAAGGTATGTATATCAACATTATATTTCTTCTTTGATTAAGACATAATAGCAGTTAGTCTTTGAGTAAAAGGGTAAACTAGATTTCCAATGATACACCAGAGACCGAAGTAAAAGGTTCATGCGTGCTTTGGCATGCATAATAAAATAAAATATTTTTCCTCAAAGAAGCTAATATCAAAAGGTGTGTGGTGCTGGGTTCGCGGTTTGTCCAGATCCCCCAGCCCAAAACCCCAAAGCCCAGAGCTCATAACTGACTCGTCCACAATTTTCAAAACTGCTTTAATTATTTTGGATTTTATTGTTTGTCTTGGCAATTTATACCGATGCTTAAAAAGAATATTGAACTAGCAGAGTAGCGGGTATCTGATAGTCGAAGAACTGACTGTAGTGTCTCTCTTGTCTTGGGTAATTCCATATAAAAAGTACATTGTAGTTAAAATATAGCTTGTTGTTATCCTTATTATTAAATCCAAATGTGGATCAGGAATTCCTCAAGACCAATGCCAAGTGCTCCAGCTGCGCGAGATGGCGTGTGGAGACGGCCATTACCTGGGGCAAGAGCCAAGAGAATCGCAAGTTTCGTTCAAGTAAGTCAGATTTTCTTTGTCGATCCTAGTGTGACTCAATATCTAGCAGCTCCCTTGCGCGACGCCAAAAACCGAAACTTCGAGTTCATCAACATTGGCTATTGGACTCCCGTGCTGGGATTCGTCTGCCAGGAGCTGGCCTTTCCGCACATCGAGCACCACTTTCGCAACATAACCATGGACATTCTGACCGTGCACGTGAGTTTTTGAGCCAGGAATATAATTCTTATTATTGGTTCAAATCGCTCGCAGAATCCACCCTGGCAAATCCTTACCAAAAACAGCCATGGCATCATCGTGGAGCACAAAGGCATAGTTATGGAGATCGTCAAGGAGCTAAGTCGCGCACTGAATTTCAGCTACAACCTTCACGAAGCCTCCTCATGGAAGGAAGAATATTCACTTAGCACATCAGCGGGCAGCAATGAGAGCGTGAGTACATGCTGACATGCTGGGGTGGAGCTCCTTGAGAACCCTAATTTGCGCAGGATGAGCTAGTTGGTTCCATGACCTTTCGGATACCCTATCGTGTGGTGGAGATGGTGCAGGGCAATCAGTTTTTCATCGCCGCCGTGGCAGCCACCGTGGAGGATTCCGAGCAGAAGCCCTTCAACTACACCCTACCCATCAGTGTGCAGAAGTACTCCTTCATCACCCGCAAGCCCGATGAGGTGTCCCGCATCTACTTGTTCACAGCTCCCTTCACCGTGGAGACTTGGTTCTGCCTAATGGGCATCATTCTACTGACTGCTCCCACGCTATATGCCATTAATCGCCTCGCTCCCCTAAAGAAGATGAGAATCGTGGGCCTGTCCACAGTTAAAAGCTGTTTTTGGTACATATTCGGGGCTTTGTTACAACAGGGTGAGTCTTTTACTTAAACCAAACAGCTTAATCCAAATTTTCATTCTATCTGTTACCATGGGCAGGAGGCATGTACTTGCCCACAGCCGACAGTGCACGCCTAGTGGTCGGCTTCTGGTGGATCGTGGTTATTGTGTTGGTGACCACCTATTGCGGAAACCTTGTGGCCTTTCTCACATTCCCCAAATTTCAACCGGGCGTGGATTATTTAAACCAGCTGGCTCACCACAAGGACATTGTACAATATGGATTGCGAAACGGCACCTTCTTCGAGCGGTACGTTCAATCGTCGACCCGGGAGGACTTCAAACACTACCTGGAACGAGCAAGGATCTACGGCAGCGCCCAAGAGGAGGACATCGAGGCGGTGAAGCGCGGCGAGCGCATCAACATCGACTGGCGGATCAATTTGCAGTTGATTGTGCAGCGCCACTTTGAGCGGGACAAGGAGTGCCGCTTTGCTTTGGGCAAGGAGAGCTTCGTTGACGAGCAGATTGCCATGATTGTGCCGGCCCAGAGTGCGTATCTGCACCTGGTAAACCGCCATATCAACAGCATGTTCCGGATGGGCTTCATCGAGCGATGGCACCAGATGAACTTGCCAAGCGCGGGCAAGTGCAATGGGAAGAGCGCCCAGCGGCAAGTTACTAACCACAAGGTGAACATGGACGACATGCAAGGATGTTTTCTGGTCCTGCTCTTGGGCTTCACTGTGGCTCTTTTAATAGTTTGCGGCGAGTTCTGGTACCGTCGCTTTCGGGCCAGTCGTAAACGGCGACAGTTCACCAACTGACCTCTGGCGAATGCTAAAAACTCTATTCTTGGAATAGTGTAATGTAAGAATGGCAACTGGCCTATACAACGCTGATTAAATTCAAATATAAAAATTTAAATAAGCTTAAACATATAACAGAAATATACCCCTTTAGAGCTCCATTTCACATTCAAATATTTGCCTTCAACCGGATTGACTCAAATAGCAAATAGTTAAAATTGATAGCTATGCGCAGGGGAAATCCCTGAAAAGGAGATAAGGGTCGAGCGTTTTCTGTGATTTTTTAGGATAGTTGATGACTATTTACGATTACTTTTTAACCCTTCAGCTAAAGTATTGGAATAGTTGGAAAATGTGCGGTACCTTAAGATTTCACTTTAAATAGTTTACGTTACACTTGATTAATATTCCGTTGCAAATCTATAAATGTCTAATAAAAATAAATAATCAAGGAAGATTCCTCTAACAAGCAATTGAAACAAGCCAGATGCCATTTGCTCGCCAAAATTTCACCACTTTAACCACTTGAAATGCTTAACACCGGTTGTTTAAAGATTTGAAATTACTTTATGAACATCATATCAATCTGGAGTAAAAGGTAGACACTTGTTCATCCAAAATCCCTCTATGTGGAGTTGGCGTTGGGGCCGCGACGACGGCCGAAGCCCTGCACAAAGTTGACGAACCGGCGGTTGTACTGGATCCTGCGCTTGGCGCGTCCGGTCTTCTTCTTCTTCTTCTCCTGCTTCTCTACCTTGGGCGTCTGTCCTTTGACCTTGCCGGCACGGGCCAGAGAACCGTGCACCTTACCTCCCAGCATGGGAATGTTGAGGTCCAGCTCAAAGGAGCTCAGGGCGGTCACGGGCGTGTCGTTGGCCAGAGTGGCGCCCTCGCAGTCGAGGCTGAATTCCTCGGCGTTGAATCCATGGATTTGGGCCAGTTGGTTCTAGGATTGAGATGATCGCGATGGGCGGATGAGGAACACACAATTAGGTTATGTTATTTGTATATCTCATTTGCGGGACTCACCTTGACTCCGGCAATGGTGGCATCCTGGGAAACCTCCAGGGCCTCGATGGTCTCTAGTCCACGGACGAACAGCTGCATGTTGATTCGCTCTGCAAAGTAACCATGCCGCATGCATTTATTAGTTGTCATATTCATATTGACTTGTGGGGGGAAACACGTGTGCCGAGTTTTGGTCAATTTTTTCGCTTCTTCAGTCGATTTGCAGGTGGCATTTGGTGTCCAGCACACTTGACAATCGCTCGCACACACATTTTACCGGTATTTTTGCTTTAACTGGGCTATTTTCTAATATATTTCGACAAAAATCACTCGATTACCTTTTGACTTGGTGTGCGGATCCCGAAAAAGAAAGATGGCGCAGAAGTATCGATGGGCCTATCGATTTTTGTTGTCGTACTATCGAGTTAGGCGTTAGTGCGTTTAATTTGAATGTCTGGCCGTATTCTTAAAGGAAGGGTGGCAAGGATGGCCAATCGATTACTTGTATCGATAACTTAAGGGGTGACCAGTCTGCATAACGTTCTTAGGGCTTGGTATATTTTCGAACTATAGTATTCTGTAACCGCTTAAACTAGTTTAAAAATCGTTCCAAATACGTCTTATTTTTATAATACAATAAAATATATCGCGTATTGTCACGTATTCTTGGAATTTTTTAATTAAAATAATATTCCGAAAATATTTTTTTTTTTTCGTAAGCGGTGACCCTAACTTCACTTACGAATATAACACTTTCAATTGCCTTAATTAGTTTGGTTATTATATTTAGTCATGGGATTGTAAATGTTCGTATAGACAATTGGGAAAAATTCGAGTAAAAAAAAAACACCTATTAATACAATTTACAATTATGTAAGAAAATAATAATATATCAACCTTTCGTGGAAACTGTCAAAGGTTTTTACTGTTAAGCTTCAGAATATAAAGCCAGTATATTACAATCCGTCAGTTAATAATTTCATTTAAGAGTTGCGAGAGTTATGAGTGGCATGGCTAGTACTTTTTAAAACCTTTTAATAATTGCATTTGTATTATATCATTACTCATAGACTAAAATGGTTACCATATTCCTGCAATATTACACGAGTAACATTGGAAATGAACTTGTCTCCTTCCCTTCAAAGGATCGCAAAAGGACAGTCTGGCTGACGCCCGCTAAGCCAGCGCACCCCGATTACCGCAATCTACGCAAAATAGGAATTACGTTGAACCCAAAAACTAGTCCGCCCGCGCCGGTCAATCCCGTCTTCACCAAGTTTTTGAGGACCGCTCTTACAAATGAACCATTTACGGAATCTAGGCGCGCATGCGCATGCGCCTGCGCTTGTCTTTTGTTTGATTCGCAAAGAAGACACAAGAGGGAATCCTGGAGGACCATGGGCTGTGTGTTATTCTACGCCATTAGAACAAATATTGCCGCATTGTTTGTCAAACAGGACTAGATTAGTAACATAAACATTCGCTCATAGAATGCAAATCATAAGCCGATTTGACAAATTTGCACGAATTATCTTTGTCTAATGAGTGCGGCTTAGATCGGTTAGTATCCTCTGAGGCTCTGGACACTAAGATGGAACTTCTGAGACCTGGAAAGACAGCCTTAGCTATAAAAAGTACATTGTTTCTATAAATAATTTAGGACTGGCTGAATGAAAGTTCCTTTGATACCAGACGCGACATTTGATATTACTCTTAACCCTTCGACAACGACCACCTCTCGATGCGCATTTAAGATAGCAAACTGTCACGTGCATTCCCCTCTTCCCGTTGTCCACTTCGATTTGGACGGATATCCAGCCATTCCCTACTACCGTAACCGGATTTGCTCGGGATTAGGGGCAGACATCTCCTGGATTTGCGTAAACTCATTTGCCAGACCTTGTGGCAGAATCTGGACTTGGGAAACGCATCCGAAATCATTTCCCCCAAACTGCGTGGAGGAACTGCCGCTTTGTAATCTGATATTTTAGTATGTTTGCACACAAAGGCAGCGGAAAAAGAAATTACTCTTGACCATAAAAACAACGGGAACAATTGCCAAATCGGCTTAGCCTGCCCCTCGTCTTTATTTCGCCATTTGCCGCTTTTCCGGCACGCGAATTTCCTCATTTCCATTCACCTTTTTGTGCGTATTTTCCCATATGAGTTACATTTTAGGCCACAAATATTATCATATCTGTGGTGTCGGTTGTTTTTGATCCCATTATATGAGTTATGTTAGCATGAGAAAAAAAACAGTGAAGTCAACCAGTTTCCGCATTGAGATATTAAATTACTCAATCAATATTTGATTTATTTCAGGTAAAATGGATTTGAAATGGTGGTTAATACAAATTACTTCAGTTGCAAAAAACTGAGAACTATTATCCTGAGAACAATTTTTTTATTTTGCTCGGCAACATTTTGACATTACTTTTTTATTGTAAAGTAAAGTCTAACGATACATAAAAAACCTTTTTCTCAAGATGGGACTCGAAAAATAAAGGCTTGTGTTACTGGGTAGGATTTCTTATACTACTTAAATTGTAAGCTATGCATAAATATGTTACTATGCTAATATATTGAACATATAAGGAAACAAATAGATTATCTGACTTTTATTGTTGTAGGTTTGGATCCCGCTTTATTAGCCGACGGTATTTCATAGTCTGAAAAGGAAACTGAACTTTTTTAAATGGTACTTTATTATATACAGAGGTTTGCATATTGAAGGCCACACTCCTTTTGCTCAGTCAAGTGCAACTTTGATAACAACAACGGCCCCTTGATTAAAGAAAAGTAATTGATTACAGTATTGATTTCTGGAATCATACGATTCTCAAGAATTCTACGCAAGAATTAATGAAAAGATCAATAAATCAGATGAGGTACTTCCTGATAGCAAAAAGGTATTCGCAAACCCTAATAAATTTCTACCGAACACTTCTTTCAATTCATCATATCAATGAAGTAAACCTCACATTTCCAAAAAAGATACAAGCTATGTATTTGTCAAATCAAAATAAATGGCAACAAAACACTTCTGAATTGAAATAAATCTAAGTAACATGTACGAATTTTCAGATATGTACTGAAATGTACTCACTAAATTAAAAAATAAATAATACAAATGTATGTTTTGGATATTATTATATAATTGAGTGCTGCATGATTTTTATACCCGTTACTCGTATCGTAAAATGGGTATACTAGATTCCTTGAAAACTATGTAAAATGCAGGAGGAAACGTTTCCGACCATATAAAGTATATATATTTTTATCAGGATCAATAGCCGAGTCGATCGGGCCCTGTCCGTCCGTCCGCCTGTCCGTCCGTATATACGTCGAGATCTCAGGAACCACAAAACTTAGAAGGTTTAGATTTAGCTCACGGATTTAAGAGACATATACGCAGCGCAAATTTGTTAACCCATGTTGCCAAATGGTGATTTGATTTTTGTATTAGTCTTGTAATCTTCTATCGATATGCCAATACTCTTTTCTAACGCCTACAAACCGCTCAAAGCTGCCACGCCCACACTTTTAAAATCTTTTTGTTATTTTTCATATTTTTATAAGTCTTTTAAATTAAAGTTCTATCGATCTGCCAAAAAAATGTTTTGAAATTTTTAATTTTGTTGTTAGTTTTTTAATCTTATCTTGATTTGCCAAAAATATTTTTGCCACTCCTACTCTAACGCGCACAAACTGTCAAAAACAGTTAATGTTGCAATTTCTTCTTTGCACTTCCACTAGCTGAGTAACGGGTATATAATAGTCGGGGAACTTGCGTTCTCTCTTGTTTAATTGTTATAAATGAGAACCCATAGAAAGAACAAATAAATTCGGAATAATATATTTTATAAAGTCGATTTGTTCTTTATTCTTAAGTTAAGTCTATGAATTATATTTACAGAAAGCCACTAAATTCGTAACAGTTACAGTCAATTGGGATATCCTTCTCCAGCTCAAGATACAACGATCATTTCCGGTTCCGGACTGGAGGCGTTCGATGAGATGGTGGAGTCGCAGCTCTCGTCCTTTTCGCGTTTCTCCCGTCGCTCGCGAGCCCTTCGATTCTGGAACCAGATCTTGACCCGCGTGTTGGTCAGCTCCAAGGAGTCCGCTAGTTTGTTGGCGTCCTCCGCGCTTAGGTAGTTGGACTCCTTGTAGGCACTTTCCAAGGCCTGCAGCTGCTGCGGAGTAAATGGGATGCGGGGCAGGCGACCAGGAGTTCTTTTTGCGGGAGCATTGTGGCGGAGGGCCCTGGGCAACTTGGGCGGATGGTAGCGGGTGTACTGCAGCCAGTCGTAGACGGGAATCTGAGCCTCCGCAGCAGAGGCTGGAGGAGAACCTGCAGACTCCTTCGAGGAATAAGATGCTGGGTGGGCGTACGGATGGAAGGGCAAGCTGGCACGAAGTCGCTGAAGGACTCCCAAGGAGGCATTGGTGCCCACATATCTGTCGCCGGCTCGGTTCAAAATATACTCGATACTGAAGTCACTCATACTGCGACGATCCTTTCGCTTTGATGGTCGAAGTGCTACTGCTGAGTTGGCTGCGCATCCACGAGCTATTTATCCAAGGACCTCCCATCGCCGCCATTTGCATCCCAGCAGATAGTATGGCCATCCCTGTCACGCAGGACGAAGAGATTGGCCTGGCCCAATTCAAATCTCATTCGGAAGCAACGAGCCGCTTAATAGGCGTTTCCCATCTCTCCGGCCAGGTAGAAATCCGTTGGCCCACCAATATTACCCTCTCCCCGGTCCAGATTAGGCCCACGAAGGCATTGAAATACAAGTACACATCATCTCTGACTCCCAGTAAAATCTAAACACCCTGCCAAAGGTAATGTTACGATAATAGAAACTTTGATGACGGAGAATTAAATATTTGGGGTATCAAAACAAATATGTGACTTATATCATACATATACATACACAACAAATCAAGAGGTTGTCATGAAATTTTAAGGTTAATTTTGTCCGAACCTAAAATTTAATAATGTACCATGTTATTTTACTTTAATTATATTAATTGTTTTATGCAATTATAGCGTCGCTAAAGAGTTAATGAAATTGTATTAGAGCATAATAGGAAAATAGAAAACTGATTAGCTTAAACCTAATAGCAAAGAGCATCTGATCTTCGGTGTATACTGCTTCCCGTTCCAAATATTCCTCGTAAATGTGATAGTTTTTGATTTGTTGTGGTTTTTGTTTGGCAATGTTCAGGGTAGTTGTCCCTGAGTTGAAATCATGTGCTGCCATGTTTTTCTCAAGCCCTCCCATCCTATCAGATCCCATTCCAATTCATCCCTTTCGATGGGAAAACAAGTTGAGCCTGATATATTTTGATGCTCGTATGTTTTGATTGATTCGTAAATTTGTTTTCATAACAGTTGCCTTTGCGAAACGAGTTTTGAGGCAACCCTCGCATAGTTCTTAAAGTATCAATTACCCTGTTAATTGAAAATAACCACTGAATAGCCAGCGTACAAAAACTATAATAGAATACTATCTAGTTTGAAAAAGGGAGGAAAGCTTCTAAATGGCACTTTATCAACGAGTTTCCGTTATCACATATTTTAATAAAACCAATTATCTTATTTAAAAGGTTACTACCTGATAAAAGCTAGTTGACATTTGGAATGATGAATGGAATCAAAGATTAAGAACCTTAAAACACCACTTGACCTCGGCATACAAGGTTATGAAAAGTAATTCATTTTCATTATTCTTTATCGGCTTTTTTTAATTTTAGGCCCAGAACTCCAATGATTTAATTGAAAACGTATCTATCATTATTAACTTATAAGGCCACCTGGTATTTACTGTAAGTAATGTACGTAATTGCCATAGCACTAGAAATCTGGGTATTCTAGTACCATATCTAACACATTGACAATAAAGAAGGAATTTAGCTTAGCCAAGCCGATGCCTTTATACCCTTCAAGTAAAGTAAACATGACGAAACTATGAATTTCATTATTTTCCATTAAATGTTGGTTGTGTTTCTTTTACAGTTTCTCAGTTCCTCGATATGTGAAAAAAATCGTTTGTACCTAAAAGTAATCAAATGGATGCAACCAATTAAAGAGGTATGTATCTCTAGATAGTCGGCTATTCCTAAGTTCTTTGAAGTCCAATTATATCTGCGTGTCAACATGGTTTTGTAAAACCACTAACCCTTAAAAGCTTACTTCATATAAGATATAAATGATATAGGGTTTAAAAAAAACTTGCAAGCTAATGCTTTAGTAAAGCACGTGGCTCTGTTAGTCATTCACTTCTGGGTGGGGACCTCGATTGATCAGGTTTCGCGGGTGATCTTTTAAGAGGGATTTCAAGTTATTTGAGTGGCGTACACAAATCATCTTTAAAAACTCTCTTTTTAGACCTTGGTCCTCTACTACTTACCTTATTCATGATTACTCATTTTTGAGTACTGTACAGAGGATATGCTGAATTATACCTGCAGTATAAGAACAATTCGTACTTGCACACTGCTTTAGACAATGATAACTTACTAAAATATATGTAAATGAGTATAGATCACCTTTTTGTTGATGGATCTAGTATGGTGATCCCTACGGCGCCCAAATTGGGATGTAACCCTTACATTACCTCCCTATACTAGTAGACTACTATTAATTAACTTACCTTCCCTACGATGCTTGGCGCAGTCTTAATTTATAATCTTATTCGTGGTTAAAAGTTCCCACTTGGTTAGTCAGCTGAACTCTGTGCCAAGTAGATTAACTGGAAATTACATGCGCCTAATTTTAGGATTTATCCTTTTATCTCAGTTTCGTACTCTCTGTCGCTCTTAACAGTCTTAACGCTCAATACTTACTTTTTTAGCAACCATAGCCATACGATACATGTATTGTTAAGCAATTGGCAACGTTAATCAGTGCCAATGTTGATTCATATGCATTATAAATAGCTAATCGGAGTGGAAATATTCAGCGTATATGGGTTTCGCTTTTTGCCTACAATTAAGATTTAGAAGTATATGGGAGAAAGGTTGAGCTGGTTTCCACCCTGAATTTGGTCTTAATAACGGAAAGCAAATTAAGTAGTAATAATTAGGGTAGTAGATATAACTTACTGTATATTGTTTAAGCGGATGTTACAACTAGCTTAATAAATACTTGCAAAGATTTTGGTTCATTGGAGCCAGTATCTTTTTCTAATCACTGGACAATTACCCGAGTATCTGCCAATTGTCATGTAATTGTCAACTAATTTTCCATTCGCACAATTTGCCAAGCTGCAATTACTTTGCCAAAGTAGATGCCAGCATCTAACTATCCGGCCTCAGATCCACCCCAGAGATAGGATGCCATACCTCAGGAGAACAAAGGCTCTGAGATCCGACAGATTACAGTAGCGAGTCCTTTTTTGTGCGGTCTTGCGGTTGTCCAGAGTTTAGAGTTGGAACTCAGCAGATGCAGTACTTTCTGGTCTCCTTAACCGACGAGCATCCCGACATTCCGGCGTAAGTGTTTAACCGACTGATGCTGGGCATCTGATCGGGAATCCTTCGGGCACTGGCATCCCACTCCACGGTGGCCTCGAAGAGGGCGTCACCCGGCTGGACACTCAACTGGATAAGATACCTATTAGAGTTCCCTCTTCTCTGGACTGAGAATATTCGGCTCAGTTTCAACCGTCGGCACCGTTCCGCTCCTTTTTTGCTGGCTACATATTTGTTGATGGACTCCACCAGCTGGGTGGACATGCTCTTGGCACTGGAATCTGTTGTGGACACTTCGGAGAGGCTGTCACACGTGCACCAGTGCTCCTCGATCCCGGCCTGCGAGCAATTCCTCGACCAGTCCACCTCCTCGAAAACGCTGTGGCAGGTGGAGCAGCCCTCAGGGCGAGGAAGCTTATCCTTCGGCGTGTCCAACTCCAGGATGTGTCTTAGGGTGGCATGGATATCATATGGTGATGCGAGGCGATTCCTATTTACCTGCAGGTTGCGCAGGAGCTTCGGGTACTTCTCACGAATCCAACGCGGAACACGGATATATATGAAGGGCAACCGTTCTTCCACGAAACCGCTATTCAATTTCCTCAATGGTCCAAACCTGGCTCCATGATCGCTGAAGAAGATGATGATGGTGTTATCCATTATGCCGTTTTTGTCCAACGTCCGCATGTACTTCACCAATCTTTCATCCATGGCGGAGGGCATAGAAAAGTCATTGTGGCTGAATGTGTTGGTCCAGAACATGCCAAAGAAGGTGCTGTTCCGGTTGACCATGGTGAACTGGACGCCCAGGTCATAGATGTACTCGGAAGCCGGCTTGCGCCCCAAGCAGTAGGGCATTTGACCCCGCTGTGTCATCCTTAGCTCCTCCTCCACGGCCAGGACCAGTGGTCTGCCGTACACGTCTGTCGGTGGATTGTAAAAGCCCTTGCTTGAGTAGTCAAATGTGGAGTACTTGCTCCAGTCCTCGGCGAAGGCAGTTGTGTATCCTTTGTCCTTGAAGTCCTTCCAAATAAAGGGACATTCATCCAGACCACGCACCTTATCAGGATGGCACCGAGCGTTCGCATAGGTTTTGTTAAATCCCGTGAGAATGGCCATCAGATTTGGAAACGTGTTGTCACCCATCTAATGTAGATAGGTGAGAAGTTTGAATAAATTCATGTGATTTGCAATACTTTTATGGAAGTTTGTAAAAATCTGAATTTTAATGTAACTTATTTTCAGACTAATCATTAATCTAATCACCTTATTGTATCCCTGAAGCTCGAACCAATGCTGACTGTTCAAATACTCGTACATCCGGGGCATCGTTAGCTCAAGAGTCATTCGTGAAATGGAATCAATACCCCACAGCAAAACACTGGGTCTTCTTTTATGCAGAGATGTACGATTATTGATCTGATCCTTCCGAGGATGCACAAAACTGAAGGCGTCCTTTTGCGACACCTTATCAAATGGATGCCGGCGGCAATAGGTGATCATGGCAGTCACTTCCGTTGGCACCAAGAGGTCCTGCTGAAACTCAACGCAGGGACGCAACCTGCCGGGATACTCATCTTCAGTGTCCATCTCTGGATGTCTTTTGGAACTTACTTGTACTGATGGTCCGCATTGGTTGAAGATCCTGCTCGAAGGATCTGTTTGAAGCAGCAGGTGGAGTTTTCGATCTTATGCAGCCTGTAGGTGCTGTCCGTTTCATTGAAGATCACTGTGATCATGTCGGGACTTTTGTCACACACAATATAGGAATGTTTTTTGTAGATATGCTGGATGTTGCTGGCGAAGGGATTGGGGTGGCCCATTTGGCACTGCGGGCTGTTGACGAAGTACTTTTTTCCATTAGATTCTAATGCATATAAGGTCTCTGTTTTCGAATATCCAGTAACTGGTAGTGAGGTGCTAATTTCTAAGACTCTGTCCGTGTGCGCGATGGTACTTCTTTCGGTTTGATCCTCGGTGGAGCTCTCAGTATCTGTTACTTTACTATGGCTTGCTTCGGCAGTCTCCGTCTGTTTCACCTCTCCCAGACTACGAATTTTATATAATACATCCAAAAGACTCGAAAAATTGCCCGGATTATTGGTCCAACCTGATCCCACAGAGAGTCGCATGGGTCTCCAAGGGGAAAAAGGAGCTGCACTGTTCTTCAGCGGATTATCTGCGCAGCTCAAGGTATAAATTGCCAAGGTTAAAAGCACCAAGCTTATAAATAATATTTTTACTATCCAATTTGAAGGTTTCTTTTCGCTTGGTTCTCGCTCCTCATTTGGAACAAGTTCATATTTAATGTTCGTCATGTTAGAATTGACACTAACCGAAAACGAAGTTTTCCATTAACATATACAACAAATCGATGATTTTATTACAATAAATTATATTTTTCTAGTATTTTCCGTTGTTGTTATACTTGATCCGGCGTTATCCACACCATTTCCGCGATTAAACTGAAATCAGACCCTATATGTCCGCCACGCTCCGAATTTTACACACAACTGACGATAGCTTTCAGTAGCCAGCAATGCAGGGGGTTCTCTATTACTAGTCAACCACTGAGTGCTCATAAGTTTCTGGGAACTGTGCGGTCCAGTGAGATAACTTCGAGTACATAGTGATACCATAATTATTTCAAAGGCGATTCATTGCCTTTGAAACTGATTACCTTATCCTGGAATATGTGTTCTGGCTTCCATTATTTTTTTGAATTTTGCACAACTGATAACAGAAATGCTATTGACGTGGCACATTCTTTAGACGCTTTCCAAAAAGCTAGATGTTCAGTGATTATGATTTCCGAGTTAATAAAACTGCAAAGCGGATTTATAGAATAAAATTATTACTCCATAATAAAATGCATTCGTACACAGAAATCTTTAGCTTTGTATTACAAAGATTGTAATATATACAAATGTTATTACTTGGGCTTTATAACATGATGGAGCGGGTCTTCAAGTTTGAAGCTTTTACCATTTTCAATACTTACAAAAACATAAATTTTTAAAGTTGTCATACCACTTAAGGTGGCAAGAATTTTTCACGATTTTCACTAATCGTGACTTGGCGGAAACGTCAAAAACAATTACAAGACAAAAATCGTACGTTTAGTATGTAGTCAATGCTTTCAACGGCGACTTAAACAATTGAAATAACAAGAGATTACCTAATAACAAAACTAGTGAGTCTATTACATACATATCTAATTTGATATGCTATAAAATGCTCATTCTTCCCATTATACCCAAGACAGACGCCTAGGTAAAAGGTATTCAGGTAATTAAATTGTTGTTGTTAATTGATGAGCTGTTGCAAAAAATAAATGAAGGTACATTCACACTGCATACGGCATTGTAATAATTCTATTATTATCTGCTTCGAGAATATGGATAAGCACGATCAAAGCAAGTACACTTTGAAAAACAATTTTGCGATAAATTGGTTCATTCGTTAATTAATGAATGGTGGAAGATAGATATTTTATAATTATTTCATTTGATCTTTTTTAAAAAAATGTTTGTTCACTTGTTACTAAATATTCTATGAATAACATTAAGTATATCTACCAGGGCAGAGGCGTAATCGACTATGGAGACTCCATAGTCTCCAAGTCAAAACAAATAAGCTTGCAAATGAAACATGAGCTATAGTTGAGCTTTCCTACCTTCCTTATTGATACCCGGTCAATCGATAGAAATTCGGAAATACAATAATAAAATTCAAAATTATTTAAAAATTTTTCAAAAGTGTGGGCATGATAGTATCGGGTATTTTGTGGACGTTGGTGTGGCCGTGTCAAAATCAGGAAACAAACTTGCGCTGCGTCTATGGCTCTGGAATATTGACATCCGAACAGATCAATTGGGCTAGTGATTTTGATCAAGGATATACATATATATATGTATATATTTATAGGGTCAGAAATACTTCCTTCTACCTGTTACATACATTTTAACGAACCTAGTATACCTTCTACTCTACGAGAAACATGTATAATTAGTACCATGCGAATTGTTTTAACACAGTAAACCAATTCCACTCAAAATGATTTTATATCATTTTCTTCTTTTTTTGTCATATTTATTTGCTTATCTTTTTAGGGTCTAACCATTTATTGCTTTAATGGCTTTTAGTAGCGCTGCTTCAAATTAGAATTTAATTACTACCGTTATCATGAACTTCTTAGCGCGGTCGCTTTAGTCGAGTTCCCCGACTATCTGATACCCGTTACTCAGCTAGTGGAAGTGTGAAGGAGAAATTCTAACACAGCCAGTCTTTAGCGGTTTGTGGGCGTTAGAGTAGTCGTGGCAAAAAGATCGAAAAAAAAAATCGACAGAAATTTACAAGACAAACAAAAATGTGAAAAAAATATAAAAACATTTTAAAAAATTGGGGGCGTGGCAGCTTTGGGCGGTTTGTGGTCGTTGCAACATGGGTCAATGTCTCTGGAGTCTGCATGCTTAATCTCAACATTCTAGTTTTTGTGGTTCCTGAGATCTCGACGTTCATGCGGACAGACGGACATGGCCAGATCGACTCGGCTATTGATCCTGATCAAGAATATATATAGTCGGAAACGCTTCCTTCTGCCTGTTCTCACTTTTCAAAGAATCTAGTATACCCTTTTACTCTACGAGTTACGGGTATAACTACTGCAGATTCAGATTTTCTGGAAAAATTTAATATTTAATCTTTAAAGTTATCGTTTTCCACACATTATTTCCGATTTTTGTTCTTTTGTCCTTATGTTGAATAATCCGTATAAGAATAGACCCGCATAAAAAGAAGTTTGTAAAAAAAAATGGCGCGATTTGATAAACAATTTTTTTATTGTTTATTTTTTTGTTGATCAACTGATCAAAGCAGTAAAGAACAAAAACGTACAATTATGATATATGTATATATATATTTTTTTTTTAATTTTCGTTTTAATCTGCTCAGAATCCTTATTTGTTACACGAATTTTTTAAAAGTAACATATCGGTAAATAGCCACTTGGATTTTTTTTAACTGTAATTGAAATTCGAATGATCATCCCCAAAAGCATGCAAAGAAATTTAAAATTAATTTTAACATTTAAAATTATTTTAAAAGCGTTATTTAAACAAGCCCGATTTTGGCAATCGCACATAAACAAAAACCGTACAGCTCTAAGTAAAATACTGAGAACAATGTGCAACGCTCCCTGGTACATGCGTTCCAGTGACAAAGAAAGAGATCCGGCAATAGCGAAGGTTGGTGACGTTATCCAAACGCTAGCTCAGAAGTACGAAGACAGGATGAACCTACATCCAAATATTCTCGCTAGACGCCTGTTACAGCAGAATTTAAGGAGAAGACTAAAAAGACTCCACCCAGACTGATTTATAATCCTGTCGTGATAAATATCTTAATTCTTAATATTAGTTTTCAATAAATATTGAAATATATAAAATGTGTATGTATCCTTCTAAATAATCAAAAATTGTTAACGTCATGTCCAACACAATAGTATTACTAATTCCTCTTCCTAAAATATATAATTGTTTTTAGGCTGCCTGAAGGTAGCAGTAGAATAATTTAATTCTACATGTATCTAATTGTATCGTAAGCTAGAATCTAAATCAGGCCATATAAACTAAAGAAATCACAATCGGGTTTTGATTTTTTTTATTTCAATAATTTAAGTCATTTAAAAATGTACATTTACAGTATACATAATCCAACACGTATGTATACACAAAACTTCATAAATAATAAAATGTTCCAGAAACGCATTACAAATGCTATGCATGTACAATATCTAAATATGCCAAAGACTACGCTGCGCCTCCCGGCTGACCACAAAAAAGGTTTACGGCACAGAGAGGGAGTAAAATTGCGGCCGCATCGTGACAAAAAATACATAATTTCAGTTTCAGTTTGTTATACATAGCATAAATTACATAATACATTTAATTTGTAATGTCATTTCGTACATTGACGTTTACACTTATTGTTCTGTTGACGACTTTCGCTAAGTTTTCTGTTACATATCTGCATGTTCGTATCGACCTGCTAACGGCCGCATTGCTACTGTTGGTGAGTTGATTGGTAGGTTGGTTGGATGATCGGCATCGGGATCGCTGCATTCATTCGATGCCCAATGCTTCAGATGCCGCACTATCGTCCGGTTAAGTACGAATAGTGCAGGCGATTGCTCATAACAATTTCTAATACATATGTATGGTAATTTTATCATCAACGACTCTTTTACTGTATACGCAATCCGTAATGCGACTCTAACCTTTCTGTTATGCTGCATATACATATCTGCGTGTATATAACTGCTTAACGACTTCCACTATTCCCCTACACCGGCTTACGCGGTCTCCACATAGTTGGCCGGATACAGTCCGACGCGTCCATTCATGCGTCCCTTGCACCAGCCTTGTTCGTCTTCATCTTCGAGCTTTTCGAAAACATCACCTAAAAGAGCAGAGTAAAAGGGTGAACGAGCGGTCAGCGGTGACCGTTGGAGATTATCATATGGAGGGCTTCCACACACCTTGCTTGAATGTGAGCTCATCACTTTCAGCGCCCTCGTAATCATACAGCGCTTTGACCGGCACGCCCGGCTCACCGTTGTCCACCAGCACGTTGTCGCCCTCGTCCCACTCCTCTTCCTCGTCGAATGGATTTGCATCGACTTTGCCGTTGCCGTTGCTGTGTATACAAATTGAAATCAATTAGTTCAATGAAAATGAGCGCATTCAACGCGACGTGTCTCTGGGTTGGCGAGCAAGCCAGCCATCCAGCCATCAGGCCGAGTGTAATTCAAAACAATACAAACTGTTTCAACTTACGTTACGGTCGAGTTGCGATTGGATGCCGCTGTAGCCGCTGCTGCCGTTGCTGTCGCAGCGCCGGCAACTGCCGCCGATGTTTTGGCTTCCGATGTGGTGGCTGAGGATTGCGTGGTCGCTATTTCGCTCTTCACACTCGCTCTGCTGCTGACACTGCTCAAGGTGCTGGTGTTCTTCCTCAGGCTGTTTGTCTGGGGGTATTCCTGCTGAAGAGCAGGAAGAGAGTCAAATAATAATAACTAATGTTTCGTCAACTCGCTTACGTGCACATCCTCGGCCACAGGTCGCTGGTTGATGAGCGTGATGGGTGCTGCCGGCAATGCCTCTTTTGATTTATTGCCCTTGGCAATGTCACGAAACTCCTCCGTGTATTCCTGTCAAGAAAGCGGAAGTTCCATTAGCGGCTGAACTGGGCTTCAGTAAAACAGAAAACTCACCACAAATGATGGCCAATTCATGGCCATGTTAATGCCGTGATTGTTCGACCACCATTTTAGATCTTTCTGCTGGTCTGCATTGTTGATCGTGTGGGAGAATTCCTCGTAGATTTGGGGCAGGCTGTAAACCATGAAAAGTGTTTTAAAATAGGTCAATTATGATTAAGTCAAATTCTTTTCGCACCTTTGCACTTTCGTGAGATCAAGGCACGAGTGCACGTTGAACAGGATTTCTTTGAAGAACTGCAACCGCGTCTTCTCAAAGGTTTGGCACTTATCAAACACGGATGTCATGTCCTCGATGTACACCGAATTGTATTTGGTGATTTCGGCAATCGCCTGCTCGTACTTTTCCCGGCACTTTTGCACTTGATCTTTGGTCTTTTGCACTCGATCGTGCATTTTCTTTACCTAATTAGGAAATGAGATATGGTTTGAACATAAAATTGTGAAAATCCAGCAACTAACAGCTAATAATAATATATATGATTACACTATTGCTATGGCTGTGCTGTAATATAGAATTGTGTCTACATAGGAGCATAAAATCATATGATGACAAAATATTTTTGATTTTTGGAAGATCTTTACCTGATCCGGAGACAACGAGCTGTCGGCATTGGCATTGCGTTCCTGATTGGTAGCACTGCGCTCCGTCTTGCAGGCCGAATGGTAGTCCGCTTTGGCCTTCTCGACCTTGGCCAGCAGCTTGGCCCAAGGTTTCTGGGCCTTCTTGAACAGATCCTCCAGGTCCTTGCGCTCTTTGATCTGCATGAGCGTGTGGTGGTAGTTCTCCTTCTGCCACGTCTTTATTTGGCTGTTCACATCGTTACAGAGATTGTCCTTGATCTTCATGTGAACGTCGGAGATCCGTTCCGATTCCGTCAGCACGCCCTTCCAGGCGGCCTCCGTGGTTCCGTATTCCGGACCTGGAACAAATCAGGCATCGGTTACATATCTCTTATAGCAATTCTCAATTAACAACAGATTACAAGCGTGTCACCAAGTCGAGCTGTTTGCCGCTGACGTCACCGTGAGCCCCTCGGGCGATTGGTTTATCTAATCAGCCGCAGCCGCAATATATATACTTATGTATGTAGCCATAGCTATAGGTATGGAAAATATAATATGCCCGAAGAACGAGCGCTTGTATGGGTGCTGCGATGGAGGCAACATAGTACATTTTTGGCATTTTTTATTGGACCCCTAACACACGGCAATCCAATTGATATGATGCTCGTCTTATAATTGGCAGTGCACGGAACTCGTTTGCCTAACGACTCACTATCCCCAATAGCCCCTGTGAAAAAACGCACAGACAGAGATAAAGAAATTGAGACGCTTAGCACACAAATAACTCGTTCTATTTTCTCGTCGCATTGATTTTTGAAACCATTTCAAGCGTCGCTTGGTGCCGGTTTGCTTTGGTGCCGAGTAATGGGCCACTGTCCAGCGCTTCTGCCTCCCAGTCTCCGTAAATGTATCTGTATCTGAGAATGTATCTGTATTTACAAATGTATTTGTATCTGTATCTTTGGCTAGACACATCTAGGCAAATTCCTCGCAAATAAGAAAACTCAAAGAGCACTCGGAGGCGGAGGAAGTGTTGGTCGCTTTTGCAATTGCCCATCGCTGGTTACTGTGAAAGTGGACACTGAGAATTCCGTGCAGAGGCGGTCACAGAAAATAACAGCAATAGAAACAACAGTACCAATGGGGCAAAGCCGTTTCTAACTTCGCCAGCGCTGTACTCGATTTCATTTCACGAAGAAGCGCGCACACTGTGCCGGACATCCGCCAAAAATGGTCAGAGACCCAATTCCCAAAACAAGGAGTATGAGTCGATTATTAACTACTACTGCGGGCCCGACACACTACTTAAAAATTACAAAATCGGAGAAGTTATAGAAATTTTGGAAGGAATAGCAATGTCAATACAAATTTAATATTATTATATTAAAAAATACAAATTTTATTTTATTATAAGCAGAAACCCACGGACATTTGATTCTTTGTTTATTTTTTCTTTTCTTATATGCCACTTATGCCACTGCCGAATTTTAATTCTTCAGAACGAAATGAGGGTGCATGCGTATGTTTATGTTAGTTAATACAAACACTTTGCTCGCTCCGCTCATTAAAATACTTAAATAAATTGGTGAAGCGATTTTAAACCACAGTACGAAGCTTTTGCAGAATACAACCGACAAAAACGAGGTAACGAAAAACGTAAAAAAAATCATTAATAGCTTAAGCCACTTATCGCGCAACGGCAACAACAATGCTCAGAATGATGTAGAGAATGTAGAAAATAAGAACAGCCAGTGGGCCAAATAAGTGGTGGGAATTCAACGCGAGCGGGTCACTTAATGCTCCACTGGGCTTTTAGCTCGTGAATGAGTGTAAGCAAACACAACTGATGATGTCTTATCCCGCCACCCACATCCCCCTCTGTCCATATCCCCACCTGCTCTTCACTCACCTTTCTCAATGAGTTCACCCCATTTCTTTGACCAGGTGCGCAAGCTTTTCGCATATCCCTTCTCGATGTCGGCACGCTCCTGTATCAGTTGCTGTAGGTCATTGCAGAGTCTGCGGAATGAGACAAGAATCATAATAATGCAAACCGGTTTGGCTTTTGGGCTTGAGTTTTGGTTCGGGTGCCGATATACTCGGCTGGCAATGACCCAGCGTCGCTCAGTGCAGTACACAGAGAGAAACGGATTTAAGCTATCAATCAATGGCCGGACTTCTTATAAAATAATGTATATTAATGTATAAGAATAAAAATGTACATATGTATATAATAACAATATCTGTATCACTAGAATTGAAAATGGGTAAAATGTAATCATAAGTAAACCAAATTAATTTAATACTAAAACACGCGTAAATAGGTTTTGAATTACTTTACATATAAAGACGACCGGCTGTAAATTTGTATTCAAAACAATGTGATGACACAGCATGCCCTACTGAACATACAGAAGAGATAATGTATACCAATACCAATTGGTATTGCAGAAACGTTAAAAAACGAATGGATTGCAGCTACGAATATGTTTTTGAATATTAAGTCAATTGTGTCTTATGAAGGAATTTGACCACATTTTGGAAATAAAGTCTCTCTTTGTGCAGTAAGACTCCCAGGGGGCTATCCACTCACTTGTAACCATCCTCGATCCGCTTGGTGGTGCGTTTATAGTTGCCGGGCTCCCAGAAGGAATCGCTTCCAGCCTGCAGGAGCTGATCATCGCTGTGGTGGGACATTTCCTGTGGGTTCCAATTAATATTAATCAATCACAAACGAGGGGCTTAAGCGCAATAATCGTAAAATATGAGTTCTGGTTACGTAAATAGACACTGCCGCCATAAACAACTTCCACACAGCAGCAACAACAAAAAGCTCTTTGTTTATACGCAAACTTGTATTTTTGTAGTGTTTAGCTAAGACCAACAAATCGTTTGTTAAACGATATACTATAGTAAACCCAAACGAGTCTCTGAGTAAATTTATTGTTTGCCCAATTTGTTTCGATTAAGAAATTCCTTCACATTGATGCAACAGGCAGAACTTTAATTATTGGAGCTTTATCAACGACCGTATTTCTTGACGGTTTCGCCGAGTGTCCCCATTGATAAGGACTGGACTTATCACCCCTGACTCATTGTGAAACTTTGCATGCTACTCTGCGAATAGTTCATATTTATCTGATTATTATTTTAAAATTGGAGTTCTACGAAATTTAGGAAATGGCCAAAATTGAAAAATTGAACAAATTATTTCTAAGAAGAGAGAACTGTGTGGAAGAAGAGAGAGTCGTGTGGAAGTGCAAGCAAGGAAGTTCAAGATCTCGACGTTCATTAGGACGGATAAACATATATATTTGAAAATTATATAAGCTTTAAGTTTCAATTTTAATTAATTTTTTTGGCGAAAAATAGATAATGTTTTATACATTGTTTAATGTTATCTCTTTGTGTAGCGTACATCTTATCAAGGTAATTGTCCTGCATTCCCTGTTGGTATCCAAACAATTTTAATAATTTTCTAGCCTACTAAAATAAGGTACTAATACTTGATATTGAAATGTAATATGAATCGTATTGGCACCCCAATTGAATTCTTTCTGTGTAGCGTGCTACATGTTTTAATACTTTGCGATGCGAAAAGTGGGTATCTTATCAGTGGAGTTTCCCTGCATCAGCTGTTTGTAAACAATGCAGTGGCTTGAGTTCCACTCGCACACACTCCTATGGTGAATAACGGTTAAGTTATCAGCAGCATTGACCGGTCATATACATGCTTTCTTGTTTATATATGTATAATAACCTCTGCTGGAATGTAATAATCTACACACATATGTAGATGGCTGACGACTGATGTTAAGGCTGAAGATTCTGGTATCTTGAATCTCGGGTTGACTTGATTTGGGCGTCATCGGCGCACGATGCGCTTACGGGTTTCCCCATCATCGGCTATAAATATAAATATAGGATCGCGGGTTTGTGCGATTTTCGTGTTTTGTGAGTGAAAATGGCCAGCAGAAAGTTTACAAACAGGTTGACGCATACTTCGCATATTTGTGGAGATAGATAAGCAACTTTACGGCGCTCTCACAAACCCACACATATACATACATACATGCACATCTAAACTAACACGTCGCACACTTAGGCGATAAGAAGTCCCCCTCCACCGCCCTTTCGAGAAACTCGTTTATCTTTGAGATTGAACTTGTCTCGACCGTTTTTACTGTAAATATTTGCATCGTTTTCCAGCACACCTTACATAAGGTCTTCTTGGGCTCTGCGATTAAAATGCTTTCGCTGTGCACTAATTTTTAGCAGGGGAAGCGTACGAAGAACACTTGCTGGCCGATTGGATTTTGTTGTTGCCAGACGCACACCGACACGCACACACGCTCGGCTAGGTCACACACACACAGAAACACACGGGAAGCGAAATTCCGCTACACCCAAACGCGTTTACACGAATGTTCTAAATTGCGATCGGTTTTGTTGTTGCTGCTGTTGCAGCTGCATTGCATTTAAATCGGTTATTAAATAATCCTTGGCTTAGGGTCTCTGGCACTTGCTAATTCCGAAACAGAGCGACAACCTACCAATAACAAAATAGCGTAAAAAAGCACTGCAACTCGAGTGTGTGTCTGAAATCGCCAACTAAAAAACTATGTACGGTATGACCGTTTTGCGACCAGTAAAATATACCTCGCGACTAGCTGAAAATGCGGTTTAATGACTACTACAAAAATACCGAATATTATTTAAAATATAAATTAATTTGTAAGACGTATGTATTTTTTTTAATAATTGTTACTCCAACTAGCATTAGTTGAACTTTTGATTGAACGAAGAAAGCCATTAACAGTTTTGGGGTGACCATTTTATAAATAATTTTGTAATGCAAACGCGCGTTTTCAATTGTTATATTGACATTACTTATAGAATAGCAACCAAAATATATAATTGAATTTAAATTACAAAGGAATTACACTTTTCCCTTCACCTCCATTTAAAGTTTAGAAGATGTTATCATTGACCAATTTTACTAATTTTTCTTAGTTGTATTTGAATTCCTAAATACAATAAAATATTCAAATAACGATCGGTGCAATATTTACGTTTCTTCATATTACAAAATTCAGAAATAAAACTCAAAAGAGCTAAAGGGACGAAGACTGCTTTCATCTTTGAGGATAATTTAAAACCAGAAGGAAGTTCGAAATGTATATTTTGAAGAATTACTAAAGGACCTCTTCCCGCGCCACATAAGCGAGCATGAACTCGATTTTCCGAACCAGTTGAGTCAGTTTGGTGCGATCCAATTGCACACTTCCGCTGGCCAAAGAAAATAGCTTTTGGAACTCGGCTTCCTGGACATTCTGTCGGCGACTCATTGCCTTCGTCTGCTGTAGTAGATAGAGCACATCGCTAAGGGCGGCCAACTTGTGATCCTTCGTAGCCATCAACTGGCGGGCATCCTGCTGCAGTTGCTCTCTGTTCTCGACGAGGAAATTAGCATCTGCTGCAGCACTTCCAACTGCAGCAGCACCCGCTGGACCATTTCCAGTGGTAATGGCCTCCATCTCGACAGAGACAATGGCGTCCTCAGCATCCTCGAAGTTGGTGCCGTATTTCAGGGAGGCGCTGAGATTCACAAGGTGGGCCACTGCTTCACTGGCATTTGTTCTCTGTTCGCCACCAAAAAAACGAGCCACACAGGCGTAGGCGCTAAGGATGTTCCACAAATTGTAGTGCAGGCACGGCGAAGGAGTTTTCTTGCATATATCGGAGAATTTGGCAATGCTCCCGCAAATTTCGGGAACAGAGCTTTCTTTCTTGGCAGCCTCTTCTGGTGTAGGTATAATCACAATCTTGGAGTTCTTCGGCTTGAACCACCAGGGCTTGTAGTCTGGCATAAGCTTCATGATATCCCCATTGGTGATTAGTTTCTGGAACTCCTCTTGCTCCTCCGTAGTTAGCCGGCTCCAAACTTCATCCGCATCGTTGATATCAACGCCTTTCAGTCGAGCTGCAATGTCTTCCTCCGCGTCTTCATCAAGTAGATCCCCTTCGGTGACGTCTTCTTCTGCATCATCTTCTTCTGGCTCTTCTTCCTCGCCTCCATCTGAATCCAAAGGATTCTCCAGGCCATCTGTATCAAAGTCCTGGGGATTGAAGCCACTGTCCGTTTCTCTCATCCTCTTTAGTATGTCGTATATTTTCCGCATGTCCTCCTGGCTTTCCTGCGTTACTGTGTTTTGGGTCAGTTCTTCCTGAATGCAGGACTTGTAGAAAGCCTCGGAGCATTTCAGATGCTCCTTGGACTTGTAGCATCCCACACTGCAGTACAAAGCATTGCACTTGGGACAAGTGTACTTGAAGGACACCTCCCGACAGCTGCAAGATATTTATTATATATAGAACAACTATTATTATTATTACTAGTTGGCTACTTACAAATGACAGTTTTCATCTGCTTCCGACATGGTCAAACAAAATAGAATAAACAAACTAATGCGGTCGCCAACAGCTGATCGCTGTAGTGTGACCGTAACCACGCTTCGTTTGGTAATAGTAAATAACCCCTTTTCAAATGTGAATGATTAGTTTTCATACTGCTTTAATGAATCTTAGTTGTTTGTAGATAGCTAATACGGTTAATTTATTTGAAGAATTGGGTTTAATTTGTAAAAACATAATCAATCTATAAATTCTTTTTGCACAACTTCCCTATCAAAACTAACTATAAACATATTAGATATTAGCATCAATGATATAAATCATTTTAAACAAATTTAAGATCCATTTTACATAAATTCCTTTACAAACTTAACTTTGCACTCAAATATGACATTCAATGATAAGGATAAAAATATTAAAATATAATAAATTAAAAAAACCGTTAAAACATAAAGACATGAGAGATTGGAAATCCTTTATTTAAATGCAAAACATCTCTTCAAATAATTTAAAATATATATAAAAATGTGAGTAAACAGTAAGGAGTGCAATATGACCGTAACACTCCACCCACGCAACGCGTTCAGTGTTACCATCCCGTGCGGCGGACGCAAATGGCGCGCGCAGTAGGACCGTCCGCCCGCACCAGGCCACCCTCTGTTTGCTTTATAGCCAAATGCTGTTGGAGCGCAGCCAGCAGAGAATAATCACAACGTGTTCGCGAACGACTTCCGAGTGTCCGAGATCCGTGTCCGTGCTCCGATCCGATCTGATCCGTTCTGTTACACTCCGGGGAAATGTCAGCCAGCGCCACCAACGGCACGCACTACGAGCAGCTGCACCAGGGCCGCACCAAGATGTACAAGTCGAAGGTGGATGTCGTCCTGGGCGCCCAGTGGGGCGACGAGGGCAAGGGCAAAGTGGTGGATATGCTGGCCTCTGATGTGGACATCGTCTGCAGGTGTCAGGTGAGAACATGGCGTAACCGGAATGTTGGTTAAATCGGGAAAACCGCCATTGATAACGGACGATATCCTTGCCCAAGGACATCTTAATCTAGGCGCCCAGTAACCCGGTCACCTAGCCAGCCAGCATTTGCGTATTTCACCAGATGAACCACCTTTTTCCAACCCGACAGTCTCACTATCGCTCTTTTCGGCCTCCGCTGCCGCATGCTTTTCCATTTGTATTTATCAATTCTGCCATCCCGCCATGTGGCTGCGTCTGTGTGCGTCCGTCCGTGAGCCTGTTTGTCCAAGTGTTCGTGCAGAGCGCGCATGTGTGCTCCTCTCCCCGTGCACTCTCCACCGCTCCTCTTTCCACTTCCATTGGCGTTCCCATGTGTTGGTCTGTATGCCGCAGTGCTGCCGGCGCAGCGGATTTCTCGCAAAAACTGGCTTGTTTCAGAGGTCAGGAACTAGCTTAGTTGGTGTACGAGTAGTTAGCATTTTTAAGCCAATAAGCTCACTAAACCGAACTACTCAAAAAAAAAATACTTTACAGATCAATTTTGTTTTGTTATGGTTTTACCTGAAATAATGAATATTATGTTCATGATGTGAAAAAGAGAGTAGCATGCCGCCTAAATCTGGTTTTCTAACTTTCCTTTCTTTGTCTTGATAACTAATGTAAGTCATTAAGTGAACTTTAAAAGGAAGTTGTACTCGAATTCCGTTTTAAAAGGTAGATAGCTTATTTTTGCGATATCTTTAAGCCAGAAAAATTACTCCTTATGCAACGTAATAATTATCATTATTTACTTTAATGCTGAGTTCTTTAAATAAAAATCAGCTAATTCTGTCTGATTTACAAATTATGCATGTCCCGCCAACAAATTTTCTGCTAACCAATCGTTTACAGCACTGGTATTCCGTCAGCAAGTCTGCCAACAATGCTGGCGCAGCAGAATTCGTCACTGGTGCTGGCCGTCTCTTTCGGGGCTGACGTTAATTCCTATCCCCATCCCACTTCCACACATCTGTGCTGGCCGCTCGTGAACGGACGGCCGGGTTTACATAACCGCCAACATCATTCAGAAGAAACTTGGAGTCTTGGTCTTAGAGCCTCTGGAAATGCAATCGTGCGGAATAATCTCTAGTTTTCAGAACTTTGGAAGGGCCGTACAAACATCCGTAGGATTAGGGCATTGCGTGCTTATAACGGGTTGTTTATGTCCGGCCACTTGTTGATTTCTCGGAAGCATCTACGCAGTTCAATGGACGATATGCGGCCAAGAGCGGATTCCAACCAACATAGTGTTTTAGCGGAATCGAAGTCTTATCAGTGCCCTTATATAATACCAACGCCAGTTGATAATCGCTTTGAGTCACACGACTGACACGCCCCTTGCGGCGATTCCCGACTGGATCATTAGTATACATTCTACATATACATATGTTCCCTCTGTTCTGAATTTCGCGTTTTGCGTCGCGAAAGGTCAGGGTCCACGGACGGGAACTCGATCCGGGGCATGTGGAGGAAGCTCCGTATGCGATCTCGCAATTTTCCCGTATCTTATCATAGACCCGGACTATAAGCTACATATAAGCCCTCTCCTTGGCACTGCGTAAACATTTTGATTATCTTGTTTTTGGTTTTTAGCAATGATTTGTGAAGGTTCCAGAATTTGTACTCTTCTGCTGCCGCTAATCACCCATTTCGTATTCTCCTGACGGTCTACTCACATAGAAAACAATTTTCGTTAGATTAGCAAAATGTAGGCATTTTCTGTACAGTTGCCAAAATGAAACGGAAAAACACATTAAATTTCTCGAGCGCTTACGTGAAATGGTCGTAGTTATTTGTATGTGTGGAAACGTTTTCCGTTTATTGTCATTTGATATTTGTGGGCACGTGGGACAAATACGTATGTACATAGGGACATACATATGTACATCTGTATGTAGATACCCCTTTCGATGGGCTCTGTGTGGTTCAATTTGCAAAATACACCAAGATATAATATTTATTTATTTTTCTCACAATCTTTGTTTTTCTTCTCGCTCGTCGTTTGTTCGACGAAAGCAAAACAAATAATGCTCATTTTGCATATCAACACCTATGTATATCTACCCCTGGATCTACTTTGTATACCAGGGAAACTACATTTTTCAATCTTTCCCATCCACAGGGCGGCAATAACGCTGGACACACTGTGGTGGCTAATGGCACGGAGTTCGACTTCCATCTCCTGCCCAGTGGTGTTGTGAACGAGAAGTGCGTTTCCGTCATTGGTAAGTTGGAATGCTATAATGGAAAATATAGGCCAGGATCTGCAAGGATTAGTGCAAGCTCTTAGTTCATGGTCATGGAGTGCAATCAAAAAAGCGGGAGTTTTAGCTTATTGCGTTCCGAATCCTATATAAATCAGTACATACCACAAATCAGTAAAGCTTTAGCTTCCAAACTTTGGAAATTTAAACATATTCTTGGTTAATTTTTATTGATTATTTTCAAGTTCTTTTTATAGGAATATTTTTGAAGAGTTATCAGAAAAGAATTGTCAATGAAACTAAGCAAGCGATTCTTTTTGTTCGCCCCTAGTTTTTTTTATCTATTATTTAAATATACATATATACAGAATTTTCGCATACAGTATAGGTCGTAAATATACTGTCTGTTGTCGGTTTGTTTTGCTTTTAGTTTTCACTCGCTCTGCGGCAAAGTGAAATTGAATGTATCGAACCAACATACATACATATATGCATACATATGTTTGTACACATATAGCTGCATATATGTATAGTCAGATATATACAAAGTCAGATGTAGGCAAGGAATTTCTGGCACAGATTTAGTGCATCATTGACATTGGCTTGCGGGTCAGTTGGGCTGTTTTTCGACTTTGGTACGCCGTATGACCCTGAAAACGAAAGGTTTTCTCTGTTCTATTTCTGTAGATAAGCAATTGAGATAATTAAATCCGAGTAGGATATGCAAAAGGTATATTACCTTTGTGCCAGCCAGTACCAGTGACGTCACCGACTGTCAACGCCAAGGCCGCCAGTTTGTCAATATAATCGCAACTTTGTCAAAGTTTAATCGATCTTGCGGGAAGGGTGTGTGGTTGTGGGTGGGATTGTTTGCACAGAGCAACAAGCCAATCCGCACTGTCATCGTTTGTCACAAGACTAATTTACGAGATAGTCAGAACCATCCGCACAAAACCAGCGAAACCCCACAACCATTCCCCGAGAGCTTTTGCCTTTTAGATATCGTTTATGACACTCAGCCACAAAAGCACCGAGCCTTACATACATGAAGCGGAAAATTATTCTAATCAGGCAATTAACTTATTATTTTTAATTTCCTAACCGCTCGGAACTCAATTCAAAACGACCCCGTTCGTTGAGCCGGCTCGCGTGCCTTGGCATTATGAGTTCCGAATTGGTTCCATGGACTCCCCATTTCGTGTATTATGCAACAATGTCTCTTCGCGCTATAGATATCAGTCTTTGAGGGCAGCTAAATCTCTGTACTGTTAGACCAGTTCTTATGTGACATTAAAGTTGAACGAAGAACGTCTTATCTTGATTATTTTTATAGGACCCTCAAAGAAAGTACACGTATTGAACGCTAACTTATGTGATTAACGAAGAACGGTAATAAAAGCATTAAAACACAAAGAAGGTCTGGGGAATTTAAGACCGTGATAGTTGCTTTACTACTTTTTGTTTTTACTTTTAAACATAAACATATACATATATAGTTGCCCATTTACCGAAGTGCGTTACACGGTTATCGCAATAAAACTTGGATTTGGAAACCCCTAAAAGAAAGTACATTATAATTCCGCTGCAATCACATGACTGCCAACTGCAGTTTGTTCGTGATTTATTAGTCATTAAAACCAGTGCCTTTGCGAATGCTAAAAACATGAACCTAACATTTGCAGGCAATGGCGTCGTCATTCACCTGCCCTCGCTGTTCGACGAGGTGCTGAAGAACGAAGCCAAGGGGCTGCAGCACCTAGAGAACCGGCTGATCATCTCGGACCGTGCCCACCTGGTGTTCGACTTCCATCAGCATGTCGATGGCATGCAGGAGGCTGAGAAGGGCGGCAAGTCGCTCGGTACCACCAAGAAGGGCATTGGTCCGGCCTACTCTAGCAAGGCTACCCGCAACGGCATCCGAGTGGGCGAGTTGCTCGGAGACTTCAACCTGTTCAGTGAAAAGTAAGAGGAGTTTTGGCCGGGAACTCGGGGAACCTAGATTTAACCGATCTATTTCACCCTCACTTAGGTTCAAGTCGATTGTGGCCACGCACGTGCGCCTGTTCCCATCTATTAACGTGGACGTAGAGGCGGAGCTGGCCCGCTACAAGGACTACGCAGATAAGGTGCGTCCCTATGTCAAGGACACCATTTGCTTCCTGCACACTGCCCTGCGCAACGGCAAGACGATCTTGGTCGAAGGCGCCAACGCGGCCATGCTAGACATTGACTTCGGCACGTATCCGTATGTGACGAGCAGCAACTGCAGCATTGGAGGAGTTCTCACGGGCTTGGGTCTGCCCCCGCAGACGATTGGAGAGGTAATTGGCGTGGTCAAGGCCTATACGACGCGTGTGGGCGACGGTCCATTCCCCACCGAGCAACTAAATGTGAGTAGTAGCTTAGTAAATGCCCTTCGAAAATTTTGCTTAATACCCTTATCCGTTGTCCAGGATATCGGCGACTTGCTGCAGACACGCGGCTTCGAAATCGGCGTCACAACCAAGCGGAAGCGCCGCTGTGGCTGGCTGGACATACCGCTGCTGAAGTACACTTCGCTGGTCAACGGCTACACTTGCATCTGTGTCACCAAGCTGGATATTCTTGACACGCTGCCGGAGATTAAGGTGGCTGTGGCTTACAAGAAGCCCAATGGCGAGAAGCTTGACCACTTCCCCGGCACCATAGCTGAGCTTGGAAGCATTGAGGTGGAGTACGCCGTGCTGCCGGGCTGGCAGACATCCACTGAGGATGTGCGTAACTTCAAGGAGCTGCCGGAGAATGCCCAGAGCTATGTCCGGTTCCTGGAGAGCGAGCTGAGTGTGCCCGTGCGTTGGGTGGGCGTTGGAAAGGGTCGTGAGTCCATCATCAATGTGCATTAACCTGCCAGCAAGTGTGCCGACGTACTTATGCCTACCAGATTGTGTATATGAGACGGAAACGCTTTAGGGCCCATTAGCCAAAAACAGCGCTTAAACTATCCAACCACAACTACAGACCTAACCACCCACAAATACAACTAATATTTCGACTATCTACAACATTTGGACACAAATTATTAGCATATTGCTTCTTTAAGTTATACTTTCTAGTTTTGATGTTCACAAAATCATTAGAAGCGGTGCCGTCCGGGGCTCGCACATATATATTATACTATAACTTCTTGTTTGATGAGGACGTACTTAGTTTATAAGATCATCAGGTGCAGTTTCAGATTTTTTGTATGCAAAGGGAAGCAGATATTTTTTATTGTACAATAACTAAATGATGTTGTTTTAATATTTAAATACAACAATGTGCTCTGACTTGTGTAATTGTGTCGCAAGGTAAATACATTTTAAAATCAAACAACAAATGTTTTACTTGGGATAAAGGGGTATTCCATATGGTTAAAGAAATCATTTTAGGATCTTTTTAATTAAATCTATAAGAGGTTGCTTCCAATAGGAACTAACTTGCTAATAATTATATACATATGTACATAAAATATATACATATGTATACATATATTTTGGTTTGACTTAAATGGGCAGTATGGGTAATCAATTTGGCTAATCATATGCAAAATGTTCAATAATATGGGTCCATGATAGACAAAGTTTGGTTGCTTTTTAAACCATTAAAAAAAAGTTAAAAGTTTTGTTGAAATTGCTAAATTTGAATTAGCGGGAATCACACAGATATTCGGTCTTACTACAGATAAATGTGGTATTTTGAATTACCCGTCAACGGGCACACAACTTGCTGGTCACACTGGCTACTACCTGTTTGAGTTCTAGGTTCCGTTTATTTATTAAATCTTTCTGTATTGTTTACTTCATTTATTTATGGTTTTGTTAACTTATTTTAACTAATTGCTACTACAATAAAGGAACTCTAAAATGGTGAGTTATAAATACTGTTTCCTTAAACAGAAAATGCTTTCTTCTGTTCATAACTGCACTTTCCACTCGAATGCCCCCATTAACCATTTGTATTTATGCAACTTTCTACTTCCCAACTTTATTACAGGCTCGTTATTTCAAAGAACAGGATATTGATGGTAAATATGTTTGCGCTACATTGATGATTTCATTCCGAAAGTATTTCTTATCTTTAACCTCCAGAGTTCCGTGAATGTTTTTATCTGTTCGCCCGTTCGGGCCAAATCAACAATTTGGACGAACTAACCGTAAGTGGGGCACCCACCCCAGAAAAAAAACACATACTAATGGACAAAAACTTCATACCATCAGGTTATTATGCGTTCTTTGGGTCTTTCGCCGACGATTCAAGAACTGGTCTCTTATCTGAAGCAAAAGAATGGGAAAATGAGCTTCGCCGACTTCCTGGACATTATGCACCAGCACTCCAAGGTGGAGAGTTTGCCGGACGAGGTCATTGCGGCTTTTAAAGCAGCCGATCCTCAAAATAAGGGAACCATCTCGGCCAGGCAGCTGCGCAATCTTCTCCAAAACTGGGGAGAGGGTCTGTCCATGCGCGAGGTGGACAACATCTTCCGGGAGGCCAATGTGAACAACAATAGCAACGTGCGGTATGCGGACTTTGTCAAGATTGCATGTGCCCCAGTTCCCGACTACTATTAGCCTGCCTTTGCAAGTCGGATCACTCCATTACCATTACGAAACATTCCAGTAAAGTAATTCCATCTTCGCACAATAAAATTGGCCAAATGTGTTTGAAAAAAGTTCTTTGTTTTTATTTGTACGCCAAACTTTTTGAGGTGTAAAAATGTGGCATCTGCCGATCTTAGTTGGCGATGGTGACCTCAACCTCTACGCCGGGCTCGATGTTGATGGAGGTGATCTTCTTGACGATCTCAGAGGGTGAGTGCAAGTCGATGATGCGCTTGTGGATTCTCATCTGGAAATAAGGATTAGCATTAAATATTAATTTATTAAGCAGCTCTTTTTGCAAGCTTATTAGGTATTAATAATGAGGCATCATTAATTATTTTTGTCGAATTCAGAGAGGCAAATTGTGAGGAAATACCAACAAATTGTACTATGAGAATACGTTTTATCTGGGCAAATCATTAATACTGTGGAGCGACTGGTTGAATGCCCAACCACGATATCAGATCTGCCCATTTTTTACTCTATTATGTTTAGTATAAGGGATAACCCACCTGGAAGCGATCCCAGGTCTTCGAACCCTCACCACAAGGAGTCTTACGGGTGGTGATGCGCAGGGTCTTGGTCGGCATGCGCACGGGGCCCTAAAATTATGGAATATATAAGAATAAGAAAGGCATTCCTTATAAATAGGGACTTGTAGCCTGAACCATATGATATTCCTGCTCTGGAGTAATCAGCGCTGGAATAATGTCCGATTCAGGCACTTTATCTGGCATTTATTAATGACTAGGCTAAGCGTCTGGGGTCACGCAAAGCCTCCAGGTAAATGCAACCTTGGAATCCTTGAGGTGGACCGAAAGCTCTTACCTTGACGCGCAGGTTCTGGTTCTTGGCACCGTTGATCAGGTCGCGGCACACGTTCTCCAGGGAACGCACGTTCCTGGAGGTCAGGGTGATGCGGATGCGGTGTACAGAGGCAGAATCGCCGCCATGGGGCTTCTCAATATCCTTGGGTGCAGCAGCCTGTGAATTTGGCGGAAACATGGAATAAGTGGGGTTAAGTTGAGTGGCCATCACACGTGCACGATGTTTTATGGTGCTGAGGCGCATACAAGCACTGCTATTAACTCGCAGTAGTTATGGGTGCTTCGGCATCATCATCCTTACCATTATTTAGCAATTCCCCTGGTCGAGATATTCAAATCTTTGTATTTTGAGCAGCGCTGAACCAGTCAATATGCTGGTTGAAAACGAAGAGAAGGTTAATAGGGTGTCCATGGCAGACCGTAATTTGAATCACCCAAATACCCTAAATATGCCCAACTGCATTTGAGGTATTCCCTGAGCTGATCAACTGCTCACTAAATATTATCGGGATACTAGGGTTAAATACGGTGAAATCATGCACCTATTAAATTGATTAATTTTCCATTTGTTAAATGGAAGCATCAAGCTTATTATAGATTTTCCTATTTTGCTTTCAAACTTGTTAAAATTATGGGATACATGAATACCCTTGATGACGGCACGCTGTGTAGCCGTACCTCTGCATTTGTTTCGTGGCGAATGTCTGCAATTACCTGTGAAACAGCTGTCGCCCGCTGCGAATGGCCAGCGGCAAAGAAGCAGCGATTTGTGTACGTGTGTGTTTTGTCTTTGCGACGTGGTGATTACAGAGCCACCAGAACCGACACAGATCCCAAACCGATCCGATCCCCGCCAGAATCCAGCACTTCCATGCAGATGCGCGTCGCTGAATTGCCGGCAGTCCAACTGCTGCTACCCCTTATCCTAATTGGATTGGCTAGCGGACAGCGCGTAGCTCCCGGCGTGAATCCGCAACACTATGTGAGTTGTTTAAAGCACCTCCATTCGCCCATGAGTTAATTAACCAAATATTGCAGCAACAAGTGCCGCAGCAGGTGCCACAGCACCACCCACCACCACCACCGCAGCACCACCAGCCGCAGTACCAGCAACAGGTCCACTCAGCACCCGGTGTGCCGCCCCAGCAATACGTGAGTGAAAAACGAATGCCCAAATGGCAAAATTTAACCAGTAGGCTCCGACTTCTAGCAATATGAGCAGGTTCAAGTCCCCGTGCAGCAGCCGGCACCGGTCCAATATCAGCAAGTTCCTGTGCAGCAGCAACAGCAACAGCAGCATCAACCAATCCACCAGCAACCGACGCCTCAGCAAGTGCAACAGCAACCACAGCAGCAGCAGGGGCACCACCAGCAGGCAGGTGGCCACCACCATGGGCAACCTCAGCAGGTCCTCAACACCGGCAACATCCAGCAGGAGCGCGCGTAAGTGCCGTCTATCTTATCACTGCCACTGGCAATCACTATCTATCAGTGGAGCTTCGGGGTATATAAGTAGAAGTGTCATAAATAAATCATTAAAGTGATGGGAGGTATTTTGTTGTACATCGAATATAAAGCTTGAGTAAGGGAAGAAGTCTATAAATTAACAATGGTGACGTTTTCATACAGCCAAAGTGATTTGAAGTATTTTTCCATCTACAATTTAATAAATTATATGTATATTAAGAGTTCACAGTTTGAAGTAAATAAGATATTCGGGTATCAATACAAGTTATGCTAAAGTGTTCACAAAAGATATTTCTTATGTGTCCATTAATATATTATATTTTTAACAAATACTAAGTGTTGGGATTAATTCGTAGAGTTTTACGAAAGATGACGCTAGCCAACTATTCATAGTCACACATACAAAAGTAATTAATCTCCTGGAAGCTACTGACATAGCGCATCTTTACCAGTATATTACATTTCGTTATTGAGTTTATAGAAATCGTTGTGGAGCATCAATCATGTCGAAGTATGTGCCTGAATAATCCTTTTTGCGGGGAGTGTTACTTTTTTATTTTAACGTTGCTACCCCACTCTAATTTTATTTATTTTATGCACCCTTCGATTAGATTTTAACCCATCTTTACTCTTTTACTTCCAGTCACATCCAGGAGCACATGCAAGTGCCGATCGATACGAGCAAGATGTCCGAGGCCGAGCTGCAGTTCCACTACTTCAAGATGCACGACTCGGACAATAACAACAAGTTGGACGGCTGCGAGCTGATCAAGTCACTGATCCATTGGCACGGTAAGATAGTTACTGCTTTTTAAACTGGCTCAATGGTTAGAGTTGCGTTTGTGGTTTCTGTATTTCGTTTTGTTTGACCCACTATTCTGTTCTACTTCTTTGCATATGCGTAATAAAACTGGGCTGTCCCCGGTTATGGTTGTGGTCATGCTCAAATCTCATGCTAATCCATCTCGCATCCGCCATAACAACTCATTGCCACGCAGAGCAAGGCAGCAAGGAACAGCCGAACGGAGAGAAGCCGCACGTGGAGGAGAAGGTTTTCTCCGACGAGGAGCTGGTGGCCCTCATTGATCCCATCCTGCAGATGGACGACACCTCGCGAGACGGCTACATTGACTATCCGGAGTTTATCAAGGCGCAGCAAAAGGCAGCCGAGAAGCAGCAGCAGCAACAGCAGCAGCCGCAAGAACAGCAGCAACCGGTTCATTAGTAGTCACCCAGATCCGTTCAGTTTACATACATAACTATGTCCTCGTCCCGCGCTCTGTGACATGCAACACATACTCCTGTTTCTGCCCAAAACTTCCTGAAATTACGTGGACCACGTCGACGGTTTTAGCGCACTTCTTAGATAATTTTGAATGAAATTTACTTAACATGCTGCAAGCATTCCAATCGGAGAACCTCATTGAACAAATTGTTACTAAACGTCCTTCAGATAACTTTTTCAACAGATTCCCATTTTCGAATATTTCTCGCGAATCTCTCAAGTGGTTTGTGCAATTCCAGCCGCCTTGTTTCGTTTGTTTTCAATTGTCATAATTTTAGTTACTTTTCGATATGAACTAATTTTTAAGCGCAACTTTAGAGCAGCAAAAAACAGACTGATTGTGTAAACGTTTGTTTTGTACAAAAAGAAAAAGAAACTATGCAAAAAAACTAAGGAAATCCCGTCTGTGTGGCATTTCTTTTTAAACTGAAATCTATTATATAGACGCATGCAAATCTCTGTAAGTAAAGCCGAATTTGCGAATAAAATCAATTTCAAATCACTGGCGACCACATCTAGTACCTCTATCAAGTATAACTGTAGACTTTAAAACACATTTTCCGGTTTCGGGTACGCTTAGCAAACAAATTAACCATGCCAAGTGGAGTTTTAAGCAATGTGACGCTTCATTACCCTTCTAGTCAAAGATAGTAACGAGAAAGCAGCGGAAGGTCACCAAGAAGGACACGCCGAGGGCCAAACGGACCAGCCCGAGGATCACAAGTCCGGATCAGTGTACACGGACAAAGCTCTGGAGGACACCATTGACTATGTGCTGAAGTCCATGGATCTGAACAATGATGGGTTTGTCGACTGGGCCGAGTACCGTAAGACTGAGGCCAACATTGGCAAGGACTAGACCAAGTTTCATTCCGAGAGAGCCATAGAACTTGACAAATTGTTGATCTTTTATACAAGTTGCTTATACATTTAACATTCTGCTTTTACACCACATGGATACAAATCTATGTATGACTTTGGAGCCGTTTACAATTTTTGTACTTTGCTAAATAAAATGATACTAAAAACGCACTTCATATTTGTTGTTGAATAAGTAACGCACACTTATCATGGTCAGAGATTTAAAGCGCACTCATTATTTTTTTAAAATAATAATTGTTATATACTATGTGACGACCACTTTTTAGGCCACTTTCTCCAGGTATCCCCGGTGCGATACGAACCTTCAAAGAGCCAAAGCTCTGAAAGCATAAAAGCTGCCTGCCCTCGCTCGGAACTTTCCCATTCTAGACTTTTAGTGGCTGGCAAGGCGTTGCAGGCGGCGGTACGAAAATTAGTCGCGTTTACAGCTGAACAGCGAAAAAGTAAAATAAACAATCGCTGCAGCATAAAATAGGTTTCGAGCGACTAAAGAGTGTCCGTGGCAGTGCTGCAATCGATTATTACGCATACGCCAGGTGGGACGGAGCTCGGGACCGCTGGTTAACTCGGGAATCTCTGCAGAATGTAAGTCAGTGCTCCCGAAAGCAAATACACACATACCAAGTGCATTTATTATGGACGGACCGCATGATAGCCGGTCCCGGGGCCATAAATCGCGTTGCTCGGACGACCTAGCCGGCGATGTTGCTTGAAAATAAACAACCCGGGCAAGTGGAGAACTCGGTGCTGCTAATGGTGAATCCACCACAACCGGTCCACGTGGTCGCGTGCCTCCGGGAATTACGCTCTGCATATTTGCATTGCGCAAATAGCACAGCATAGTGTGCCATAATATCGATTTTGCCCAGACCTGCGGAATAAGTGGGGTGGGGTGGTGGGTTGTGCTGGGACTTCCGAGTGCGATGCGATTCTCAGGGGGAGATAAGCCGGTTGCCGATGCCATTGGACCCGGCTGCTCGGTTGGAGTTCCTGGTTGCTGCTGCTGAAACCCATAACATAAAGGGCCTCATTATGCACACGCAATAATATGGCGTTTATTCTAATGGCGTTGTAATACCAGAATATTTAGCTTGGTTCTCATATTATATCATCATAATCTAAAATCCAGATTGGGGATTGGGTTGGCCTGTCCTCATCGTAATGATTCTACAAACCTAGCCACACAACAATTAGTGTATTTACCGTTTAAGATTCTTGATGTGTTTTGCATATATCTAAGAACTTTCGTTTAATAGATACGAGTAAATAAAATTTGATCATTCTATTACTAGTTTTATAGGATTCTTTTAATCTTCAAGTGATTTTCTAAATATGGAACTCTAATATGTGCAAGGAAAATATTTATGTTGAGTTGGACATTAGTCAAATTGGTAATAAAAAGTTAGTATTATAAGCGTTTTAATATTTGTTTTGCCTATACTATAAACGCATCCCTTAAATCGAATTATTTCCCTAAAGGGATATGAAGAGATCTCGACAATAATAATAATACTAATAATAAAATAAATATATACAGTACAATAGTATAATATACTATACTAATTAGTTTGAACATTATCTTTCTTCCTCGGTCCGTAGGGCTGCCATGCAGTCTGGCGGACGACCCCGCGAACGATTGCTGTACGCCTTTCGAGGATGGATAGCATTCGTGGCCTTCATGGACTTGGGCACGGCTTTCAGGAGCTATATAGAAAGACGCAGCTTCCTGGGCGACCACAGCGACACTCAGTTCATAGAGGGTAAGTTCGGGATGGAGTGAGCTACTGAAGTCCCATTTCAAGGGTTCTTTCATAGGGGACTACACCATATCGCGAATCATCGGGATGTACTGCCTGCTAAAGGCCATCGCTCTTGTACACTGCACGCTCTACATCCACTACAAGCCGTAAGTGAATTTCAATTATCATCTGCTTAGACGCGACTAATGGGCTTGTTATCCTACGTTTAAGGGTGGTCAGCATGGGTGGCTGCTCCTTGGCCCTCACCATGGTCTTCTATGCCACCGAGGCACTCTACTTTCGCTCCAGCACCATTAACTTCTACGTGATCTTCCCGTGTGTGCTAAATTGTGAGTACAAATGAAATAAATTCAGTAATAATGGCTGTAATAATACGTTCAAGATTCTATAAGAATACTCTTTTATGATGAGTATGTAATTCACATCAACTGAATCTTATTATCTCTTTATATTTGTATACACAAGTATACAAATTTGTTACATAATATATGTGGAATATATACATATCAAATTAAATATTTTAAAAGACGGAAAGTTTCAAAGAGTGAAGCATGACTAAACACATCTGAAGAAGCCTTCAAGTTTTATTGGATATTTAATAAGTGCAAATATGTTTCAATCTTTTACCTTTTTAGCTATAACTCTACTGGGTCTAATTTACATACCCAAACGACTGCGGCTCTGGGAGCCAAATATGGATCTCGATGACGAGAACTCACAGCTTCTGAAGCAAATGACGGGCTTTAAGAGACGACGAGCGAAAAAACAATAATTTACTATCTAGTAATCTGAAAAGCAATAACCGGAAGGCCATTGAGTTTCCTGAAGCACAGTATTGTGAATGAATCGCAAATTTTTCGCTTTGGACTGCATTAGAGTGATAGAAACGGCATCATGTTCATCATTATATACTTAATAGCAATACAAAAAACAACGCCAAATTAGTGATTTTCTATGAACTAGGTAGAAAAGGGACTTAATGGTCCCGGAATAAGTCAATTTCTGGCATAATCACTTCAAGACATACATATGTTGTACTTCCTTTTTATAAAACATATTTATATACATTTAAGAGTGTATAGCACAAGAGAGTTTTTGCACTTTTAAGAGTTGAAAGTCGATATTAAGAACTTTTTATCTAATTATCAGAGCTGGCACCCAAGTTAAATAATTCAAATCGAAGGGCTTTAAATTTATATATAAGTTCATAATCATCTTATTTAGTGTTGCCTTGGACTTTTAGTGTTGGGCTTTTCCATTACATATACGATTATCAACTTATGGATCGTGCTTCCGTATCGATCATAAAAATAAGGCGCTAAGTTGAACATTTTATAGTCATCCCATATGATAGAAGTTATATAAATTGAAAAATAAAAAAAACAATAATAGTTTTGTATGAATTATGTAGAAGTATGTTTCAATAAAAATTTGATTTTAAAAACATGAAATATCTTTTAGACTTCTTAGATGAGTATGATTGAAACAGTGTTTTAAAATTGGTTTCTCGGTTTATTTGGTTAGTTTTCAATTAATAATCTTAAAACAAGTTAAATTCCTAAGGTAGTTGAAATTACAAATATAACAATGTATTTTCTTTCCAATAATAAATTACTAGTAAATCTTTTAATTTTTTTGAAAATATTAAAAACTAAGACTATATTGTTACAATATTCACCGGCAGTACTCCACGGTTCTTAGCGAATACGCACACCTCTACCACCGCGACTATCGATAATAACTGATGGCAATTCTCGGTCACACTGCATTGCTAACGCGCCATCGAAGTGTTTTGTTTTTATTTTTTGGTTATTTATTTAAAGCTTACTTCCACTATGTATAAACAATTTAAAAAACGTTCGAAGAAACCTCTGAACACGATCGATGAGAACGCGACCATGAAAGTGCCCGTAAGTGGAAACACTGACTTGGAACCACATTTCCAAAATCTGTGTTTCAGCGCCTGGCAGAGACGACCACAAATGTTTCAGTTGAGTCCTCATCCGGTGGGAGCGAAGATAACATACCCGCCTCCCAGGAGCATACGCAGCGCTTTCTGTCGCAGCACAGTGCGATCCTGGCCGCCACTCTGGGTCGCACGCAGTCCTCCAACCGGAACATTGCCACGCTCTCCCGGCAACCGAACAACTTCTTCGAACTGGTCCTGGTTCGAGCCGGTGTCCAGTTGGATCAGGGTGATAGTCTGATACTGGCCTGCGATCATGTATCCATTGTCTCCAAGCTGCGGGACATCTTTACGAGTGCCTCCTCCTATACCGACAAAATGGAGACATTCAAGACGGGTCTGCATGCTGCCATGTCTCCCGGATCGAAGCTGGTGCAGAAGCTTCTAACCGGCTGCACCGTGGACGCAGCTGGCGAGGAGCAGATCTACCAGTCCCAGAACAGCATGTTTATGAACTTCCTTATGATCGACTTCATGCGAGATGCCTGCGTGGAGGTGCTATTGAACAAGATCGAGGAGGTGGCTAGAGCTGATCGAGTCATCATGGGTAAAGCAGCTATTCCCTTGCCACTGCTACCCCTGATGCTGACCCAACTGCGCTACCTGACCGCCTTGCACAAGGTGGAGATCTACAGTCGCATCGAGGTAATTTTCAACAGGGCCACGGAATCGGCAAAGCTTGACATCATAGCAAATGCTGAGTTGATACTCGATGCCAGCATGCACGATGAGTTCGTCGAGCTTCTCAAGTAAGTAAAGATATTCCAAGCAGAATTACTCGTAAAGTAATTTCCATAGATGTACCAAAAACATTTTGTACTTGCTCAACACAGTTACCCACAAACCACAATCAACAGTCACGCCCACAATCTTTCGATTTAGTTTTTTATTTTACTTTTTTGTTAGTTTCTACAAATAGTATGTCTAGTAACGGGTATCTGATAGTATAAAAAACCGACTACAGCTTTCTTTCTTATTAATCTTATAATTTTATTTCGTGGCAGCATTAACTATTCCAGCACTGAAGACCTCTTCCACATGACCACGGTGCAAACTCTAAGTAACTTATCGCTTTCGGACAGAACGCAGGCCAAGTTACGACTGCGCATTTTGGACTTCGCTACAAGTGGCCACTGTCCCGATGTGGTAATTTGAAATAATTGACTGATACTGGATTTTTATTTTAAAGTTTTGATATCTTAGAACTTGCCGCATCTTATAAGGCTGCTGTTAAACGTTCTGAAAATAGACACAGATGACAGCGTGCGCGACGTAAGGCTCTTCCTTCTTCCTTTTGCATCCAGTTTCAGTTCGTTCAATTTCAGTTGATAGGCAGCTTGCGAGAAATCTTCAACTGGCGCCACACAATTGTGAGGGAAGAAAACTCGACAAGAGGCGACAGTAAGAAGTCTCAGCTGGAACTTTTTGGCTTCCTAGAACTAGGATTAATACGCTCGAAAAAGTTTTATCAAGCATGCCAGAGGTCATCTGCTAGTGTGCCTGCTGAAGAGTTTACGTAAGTAGCTGGATTTGCTTATACGAATACAGTGTTTAAATCAATAAACATGTGCAGCTCCTTCGACCTGATACTTCTGCTTTTGTTGATACATGTTAATGAAGATAATTCATTATACATTGAAAACATTGTAAGTATTCCTTAATAAATAAATAAATTTAGATACTTAATTAAATTACAATTATTTTTTTAGCTTCGACGTCGCATTAAATTGGAGCATATAACAGTGAGCATTTTGGAAGAGATACGACTGCACTATCGACACATCCTGGAGCAGCACATTACCACACTGATGAACATCCTTCACGACTTTATGCGAGAGAAAAATCGCACTGTGTCCGATTTCGCCAAGTCTTCGTACAGGTAACCATCGAACCTTAAAGAAATTTCATAAGTTATTTTCCCACCTAAGACTTTGTTTTTTTGCAGTATACTTTTTAAGATTTTCAACTCAATCCAAAAAAATATCCTAAAAAAGCTTTTGGAGCTTACCTGTGACAAATCATCGCCCCACCTGACAACAATGGCACTGGAATTGCTTCGTGAACTTCAACGAAAGAGCGCCAAGGATGTTCAGAATTGTGCTACTCTTCTTATTCCCATGCTTGATAGGATAAGTGATCTTACTCTCACACAAACCCGCGTTGCTATGGACCTTCTGTGCCATGTTGCATTTCCGGATCCGAACCTATCGCCTTGCCTGCAACTCCAAGAGCAAGTCGATATGGTGGTTAAAAAGCAGCTGATCAATTCCACTGATAATATTAAAAAGCAGGGCATAATTGGTTGTGTGCAGCTCATCGATGCAATGGCACGCATCGAGAACGATGGAGTTGAGCGTGACGAGCTCGTAGGCAGCGTGGAAAACGTCGATTCCTTGCCCGATGGCCGAGGCAAAATGGCTGCCAACTTAATCAGTAATTAAGAGTTGACATACTTAAACGTGTATTTTAATATTATCTTTATACAGTACGCACCGAGTCATCAATAGGAAATAGTACCGAGTCTTTAGCCCTGTTTTTTGAAGAACTGGCCACGGTTTTCAATCAGCGCAATGAGGGAGGCACCGGCTGTGACTTGGACTACCAATTCATTGCTTGGGTCTGTGACTTAGTGACATTCCGATTTCAGGCAAGTTTTGTCACAGAGGATGTTCCCGAGATTTTAAAGTATTTGGTGACTTGTAAATATTCGTTTCAATGCTCGCTAATTTAATCTATTTTTAAGGGGAATCAAACTGGAATATCAATTAAATATCAATGAGTTGGACGATACAAATGTAAACACTGAATCAGATGTCCTTAATATTGGCATAAATATATCAAAACTGGTTTTATCACCGAAAGCAAAGTAAGTTCACTAAATCATTGCCTCATTATTTTATTAACATTATCCATTACAGAGCTTGTGATTCAATATACATTCTGGCTCCTCTGTTCAACTGTGTCAGGGTGCTGTACAAACATCGCCACCATGACAGCTTAGAGAATATCAATGCCTTGCTGGGCTGTGCCATTGTGCTGCCCTCTTTCTTTGAGGATGACAACTATGTCCCCGTTTTTGACAACTTTAAGGCTGAACAGCAAAAAGACATTCTGATCATTTATTTTCACACCATCAATTGGATGAGGGTGTCGATCAGTGCGTTTGCATCACAACGTGATCCTCCTACTCGGCGTCGAGTTCTTTCTAGACTCGGAGAGCTAATACGTATCGAACAGAGAATTAAGCCCCTCCTGGCTAGAGCGCCTGTCGACTTCATGGCACCGCCATATCAATTCCTCACAAACGGCAAGCTCTCGAACCAGAATTTGAAACGTCCAGGACCTAAACCAGCTGCCAAAATGAACACAACGCTTCCAGAACTAGATTTAAGTGGTAATCAAACAACGATCGCTGACTTTACTATTAGGGTTGGACCGTGCAAGACCATTAAGATGAAGACTGACTTTGAGCAGATGTATGGGCCGCGAGAGAGGTACAGGCCAATGGAAGTTGAAATCATTATGCTTTTGGTGGAGCAGAAGTTTGTCTTGAGTCACCAGCTGGAAAATGAGCAAGTGGGGGAGTTTCTTGGTCTCCTGGAGTTACGTTTCCTGCTAGAAGACGTGGTTCAAAAACTTGAAGCAGCAGTTTTTCGACAGCACGATTCTTATGATGCGGACAGTTTTAAACCGCATTTGGCCAAACAGGAAGATTTTATTTGCGATCTACTTCCATGTCTAAATGAGGTGAATAATCACCTTATTAGCCTAGCAGAAGCCATCGACAATGAGCTCACAAAAGTCAATCATGTGTACAGCAATCTGGATCTGTTTAAAGAGCAATTTTGCTATATAAAATCGTGTTTTGGGCTGTGCGTCCGGCTGTTTGCTTTGTACTTCGCCTGGAGCGAGTGGAGTGATAAGTCGCAGGAACAACTGCTCCATAGTAAGCTGTTAAAATTTGCCGCATACCTTAAAATGTAAAAAATTAACTTTTTCTGCAGAGTCTTTGCTTAAACTACAGCCTAAAGCACAATGGAAGACACTAGAGAAGCAAAGTGTCCCTCAGCTGGCAACCCTGACTTTTCAATACTTTCTAAAGTATGAGAAATCTGTCTTGAGTCTTAGTACTGCCGTTCAGCTTTATCGATTGCTGTGTAACTTATTGAAGCTGGGGAGTTTACAAAGTGATGCTAGCCAACCGAGACTTCAGCAAGCCGAGGAGTTACGTAAGCGCTAAATATTAAATTTGAAGTTCATTTTTTAGAGTTTATTACTCATGCAGGGATACTGTGTGGCACGCTGCTGCGCCGTAAATGGTTCCACTACGCTGGTACCTTGGACAAAGGCGGACAGTGCAATATCTATTTGGACGAGCTGGTCAAGGGATTCCTAAAAAAATCGACTTCCACGAGTCAAACCGATCTCCTTAGTGAGTTGGTTAAGCAATGCAGCATACTTAATACGAAGGACAAAGCCCTGAGTTCATTCCCCAACTTTAAAAAGTAAGAAAACAGTTTGAACCCTTTTTTTATGTTTTATTAATGCTTCATCCTAGGGCCAACTTCCCATTACTCTTTCGCGGACTGTGCGAGGTTCTCATTCACTCCTTAAGTGGTCAAGCTAGCGTCGCTAGCCATGGTGATAGATTGACGCTATGGGAGTCTGCAGTGGATTTGTTGAATGGGTTGCTCAGCATCGTGCAGCAGGTGGAACAGCCCAGAAATTTTGGGCTCTTTCTGAAACACTCCCTGTTATTCCTAAAGTTGCTTCTTCAACACGGAATGTCTGCGCTGGAATCTATTGTTCGGGACGATCCCGAAAGGCTAACAAGGTTTTTGCACGAGCTCCAGAAGGTGACACGCTTCCTGCATCAACTGTGCTGCCATTCGAAGTCAATTAAAAATACTGCTATTATCAGCTATATTCCCAGCCTTCGGGAGACCATTGAGACGTTGGTCTTCCGAGTAAAAGCCCTTTTGGCCGCCAACAACTGCCATTCTGCATTTCACATGGGAAATATGATCAACAGGGATCTCCACGGAGATTCTATTATAACACCCACGAGTTCATTCGCCGGCGAGGAAAACAGCGACGAGGAATTACCTGCGGACGACACCAGCGTAGATGAAACGGTCTTAGGAGATGACATGGGCATCACCACTGTTAGCGTTAGCACGAGGCCGAGCGACGGCAGTCGTCGGAGCAAGTCCTCTTCCCGCAGCAAATGCTTTTAAACAATAATTTAGCTTAATAAGCTAAGGATTTTTAATAAATCAGTGACGTTGAAACCGAGTGATGGCTTTTCATTAGTTTAGTCTAAAATTGAGCAGACGACGATCTTAGCATTCTTTATTTATTTCATTTCATTATCTGGATGCAATTTTATTTAATTTTCGTATTACAAATAATAACAAATGTATGTATATCAAATATTTTAGTACAATATGCTTCTTTTCATTTATTTTCTTCGTTAACAATAATTGTTTATTAAGACGTAAAAGTTGTTCTCCCATTTTTCTCACATTCGGCCTTCCTCTACGATGAACTCTGATTGTTTATTTGTAGTATTTAATTTCCATTTGTTTTTATCTCGTAATAATTGGCGACGTTACGTTCACGGTTTATGAATCCCTTTCATACGTGTGGTATGTATGCAAATGTTTTGTGATGTATATCAATTGGGTTGTTTATAAGAGGGGTATAAAATCAATCATGTATAATCATGTTATATATGTAATTAAAAGAGCAAGAAAACACACACAAACTATAAATTTATAGTAAAACAAAAATGAACTACGCAATGTTAATCCTAACGAGTGTGTATGTGTGCCTGCTACAGATATTGTCTTCATACAAATCAAGTATTTTGCCTTTTCTATTTTATGTATCAAGAAGAAATAATCTTGGAAACTTTCCAAAGGTATCAGATCCTTGCATCCACTGCCACTGTCCTTCATCTTTCTTTATAAACAGGTGCGCTTGATTAAGCCGATTCTTGAAATATACATGAAACGATTTTGTTTGCTGAAAAGGTTTGAAAAATAATTTGGAATAGGTCGAAATAGTGTGTATATTTCAATTTACAATACAATCGTTTTTTTGATTTATTAATTTTTATTGTTTTCTTTATTTGCCAATTTTTCAAAACTTAAAACATTTTACACAAATTAATTTTAAAAATTTTTAATACGTACGCAGTCTGTTTAAAAGTAAAGTTAGATTATACACTCCTACGCCTACATATACATTATATACTCAAATATATATTTATAGAGAAAGATATATATTTATTGTATATATAGATTTAGTAATTATGATTAAATCTTGCCTTTGCATCATCACAATTCATGTAAAGTTTTTCATTTTTTTCGCTCAGTTTCCATGCGCAGTTTGCAATTTGTTGTCCACTTTGCTTTCTTTCATGATTCCTCTCGACTTTATTTCTGTTTATTTATATTCAATATTGTGTTGCTTTTGTTAAAGGTTGAAATTTACACACGTATACAATTATTGTTATTGTTATTGTTATTAGATGAAAGATAATTTTGCTTGCGCTCCTCTTCACAATACACAAAGATTTTAAACCAATTAAACAGCTAAACAAATTAGTTCTTTAAGTATTTAACATTAGTGATTTATGTTAGGTCGTAAAAATATTTTGCTAAAAATTAATATTCATAGTTTAATATATATAACATACTATTGAAAACTTAAGCGCACAAACAAAACTAAATATTGAAATTAAAAACTAATTTTGCCAAACGTTTTTGCTTTCCCGAAAAATTAAAACAAAAATTACAAATTACAATATTTAACACAATTAGGGGTTTTGGGAGGTATGGATTAAGGGCGGGGTGGGCTTGCAGAAAAATTTGGTCTTCCAAAGAAATGTTTTCTAAATAACGGCACATAATTTTGGTAAAAAATTTCACATCAATTTTTGAATCGAAATCGGTAAACATGAACGGATTGTGTAACAATTTGCCAATTGGGTTATAGATTTAGTTTAGTTTTAGTTTACAATAGAAAAAACACATTAACAATAAAAACTTACAAATAAAATTACAAATTTAAAACAATATAAAATCAGTACAGTTATCGAATTAAACAAATCGTTAAAATTAATTATATTTATATATTTGCAATTTGAATTGGGTTCAAAGGTTTTAAGTCACCAAATGTGGAAATTTCCAGGTCAAAAAGTCAAAAATTTTGCATGCAAAAAGACGCGGCGTTATAGAATTTTTATAATTCACTTTCTTATCAAATTAATTTATTTGTTGTGTTTGTGTGTGTTTAAGAAAAAATGATTAAAGTTTTAAAATTATTTCTCCGTTTTTCGAAGGCAACAATCAATTGCAGTTGCGTGAAATGCTCTCTCAATAAAAAAGTAAAATATTCAAGGAAACTCATAAGAAAACTTATCAAAAATAAAATTGGGTAAGAAGTAAATTTTAGTAATTTGTCTCTTGTTATTGTAGTTAGAAAATGGCGCACACTTCTCATCATCCTCTACAACGACAGTTTACTTTAATAATTATGTGTATATGTGTGTGTGAGTGTGTGTGTGTGTTACTAAATTTAAGCTTAACTATGGTCATTTAGAATTTGTTGTATATATTCTCTTATTGTTTGCGGCTAATATTATGTATTTAAAGTTCTTTGCTGGTTGGCAAATTTTGCGCAAGTTTTAATTCATCATTATTTCGATTTGCTTTATTTTTTACTTTAGGCAACTGTTTGGTGTGTGTGTGTGTGTGTGTCTGTGTATGTGTAATTTAAATTTAAAAAAGTTATTGTTTTAGGCTTATGCTGAACAATGTTCATAGATACGTTTTAAAACACACGCGTCTTCATCAACTGCCAACAGTTTGTATTTTGCTTTATACTTGAGTTCAAAATTGGAAGTATTCTTTCGTTAGTTTAAAACTAATTTATATGTTTTTGTTTTTTACATTTATTTATATTAATTAACTTTTTGCTTTACTTGAGATCTAGCAATAGCGGAAACGTAAACGACAGGGTTCTTCGTTCAACCAAACAATTTTGTTATCGAAATTTTGCAAAATAGAACTGAAAACAGACAATTTTGTTTCAATAATTTTCCCTATACGAGTATATAAACGTATTTTGACACGTGTGTGGCATTAATTTTTGTAGGCATGGAGCTAGTTAAAGTTTGCAATTCAGCTTGATAAATTTTAGTTTATCTTAGGGCTGTGTTATCTTTAGTGTTATCTGTGTGCGTAGCAGTTATAGATGAGTAAAGAAAAGTGGGAAAAGAGTTTAATCTGAATTTGATATTAGATAAGAGGACTTTAATAGAATTCCTAGCTGTGTTTTAGTGGTTCTAGTGTTTTAGGTCTTCTGCTAATTCGCACTTGAGAGTTGGCTAATTGATTTTATAGTTTTAGTTCTCATATTAAGTTTAGTTCTCATATTAAGTATGCGTTAGTGTTATTAAAATTTATAATCAATTTACTTTAGGTTTGTTATTTTACTGGTTCGTGATGTGTTGACTTCGCGTCTGTGTTCGGTTTTCTTCCTAATTCGTTGCTTCGATTCGCAGACATTAGTCACATTAGACTTCGTGTTGATTTGTGATTTTGATCTGCCTATCTGTATTATCAGTGAGTTTAGGTGTAGTTTTGTATGTGCGCAATTACTTAGCTCTACATATTTTGTTTACTTGCGACAGATAATTGATTTGAAGTTGCCTAAAACTTACGTTGTTAAAAAATAGTCGGTTTTTAAATTTATGCAGAAAGTCTTGCCAGTTGCCGTCGCCATCGCATTATATAACAATGCTGGCTGCGTTTTAATTTTTGTATTTGCTTATCGTTCTCATCTCATCTCAACTCATCTCATTCCATCTAATTAATAATTTGTTGTTTTTGTTTACTTTTGTCAGTCAATGTTCCTCACTAAGCTTTGCTTTTCAACTTGCATCTGAGCCTGATCTCGTGTATATATGTTTGTCAATATATGTTTTCCATATGTATCTATGTAGCTTCAGCGCTCGCAATTTTCCAGTACGCATATAAATGTAGTAAAATGTCCTCGAGTCGAATTGATTTTGAATTTGCCTGTTTTCGTGTTTTTTCAATGTATAAAAGGGTGCTACATGCTGCTTAAGATTTAAAATCAATCTGTACTGGCTTAGACTGCTCTCTCTATATAGTTATAGATAAATATATTTTATACTTTGAAATTTTCGTATAGGTTTTGCTATATATGCTCAATTATTGTTTCAATTTCGAGTTAAAAACGCTATGAGACAAATTTCCTTATACACTTGTGAACTTTTAAAACGACTCGACTTTGGTTTATCTAAGTTGTGAGGCTGACGCTTTTTAAAAATGTCTTGGGAGAATCTGCTAAACTGTTTCGCTAAATGAAAGGATTTCGTTTAAAATGCTCTGCTGCAAGGGCTTTTTAGTGATTACATACAATACATATACTCTACTCGACATATTTGTTGCTGCTATTGCTGATTTCTTGTTTCTTGTTTCTTCATTTCTTGACTTTATTTATGGTTATTTTGAGGGACGAAATCTACGGCGTTCATAGCAAAAGAACTAAGTTCGAAACGAGTCTCTTTAACAATGCTTTTGAATTGTGGCTAATTGCGGTTCTTATACCTTATATTGTTTCTCAAAATTAAACTTATTGCTCTAACGAACGGTTGCTATTTGTTTTACTATGACGCGAAGGATTCGATTTTTCTCCAGGATGTCGCTCGGAGAACGTTGTTATATATTTTTGTGGTTGTAACTTCCTTGTGTGGTTGATTTTGTTGTTGTTGTTGTTGTCGTTAATGATGCTTTTATTGATTGAATTGGGTTGATGTGTGGTTTTAACTCCATGCCGAAAACGTATCCATGTACCACTGTTCACCATTGGTGCCTAAAGGTTGCTGTGGTAGCGGTAAACTGCCCCAACTGCCGCCATTTCCTATTAAACCGCTCGGGTAACGTCGCTTAACATCTGCCGGATTTTGGTGACCTCCATCGAACTTACGTTTACCGACTACTGCGGATTGGTGACCGCGATCGGTTTTGGAATTGGTATTGGTATTTTCATTGGTGTGGGGCGGCATTCGGTAGGTTTTTGGTGTGCGTTGTGTGTTCGTTTTTTGGTGGGATGGGTGGTGTTGGGTGGTGGAGTTTTTCGAAAGAAAAAAAAGAGAAAGAGAGTTAAAAATGTTGTTAATACAAAAATGGTTCAAAGTTGTTGCTATTATTTCTTTGTTTTGGTCTTGGTTGTTTTCGGTTGGATTTAGTTCAACTGGTCTATGGTTCGAATGGGGTTTCTTGACGTTGTTTAGTTATTTTAGTAGCACAATTTGATTTGGTCCATGTTCATTTTGTGTCTTTATTTGGCTAGTAAGTAAAGGGAAGATGGTCGTTTGAGTGTTCCAAAAATATCAAAGACAACACATTTGATCATGGTTCGTTTAATTTATCTCATCATTGGTTATACACATCACAAATCGGGGAATCGTGTTAACTCGACATAACGCCAGGGACTTGGGACTTGGTTACATGTACAAATATATGGTGTTTGGGGTGTGTGACTATTATGTTGAGTGCATTAGTGTATTTGGGTGTGTGTGTGTGTGTGTGTGTGTGTGAGGTTAACAATTACCAAACGTGTTACTTTTGTAAGTAAAACATTGTACATGATACTATCGCCTGACACATGGAACATGGAACATTTAGCACAGCTAGCATGATGGGTAGCGGCGATAACTGGGGTTAGGTTACAAAAGGGATCGTCCGCCAGATCGATGGATCCCTGGACCGAAGGAGAACAGAGCGCTGTACTTAAAAGACTCGGGGTTAAACGTGTATCTGTGAGTGTGGCGGGTCTTGACGAGTGTGCTGGGTGGGCTTTGGTCCACTCCTGGTTTTGAAATTTTGAATTTGGCAAAGACTTTCGGGGTCTGTTCGCAGGGCTGAACTGATCTGATCTGGCGCTAAGGATTTTGATGCTGCATGTTCTTGACGAGAGATGAGAGATGCGTGATGTGTGATGAGTGTTCTTGAATTCGCCTGCCTCCATTGCCAATGACGAGATTCTTTGATCGGATTTGATTTGATTAAGATTTAGAAAAAAAGACGATATGATCACATTGAATGTATGGCGTGTGCTCTGGATAAAGTAGTCTGATGTAGACCTATGTGGACTTATCGAATTTGGTTTATTCGGACTTCCGCTTTGATTTCTTTTCTTTTTCGGGCCGAGACGACTTGGACTTGTGGGTATGCTTCTTGGACTTGTGTGACTTGGTTTTGCTATGTGAGGACCTATGGACTTTACGCTTCTTCACCGGAGAGCGACTCTTGTCGCTGACCGAGGAGGTGGTCGATGAGCTACGCTTAATTACCCTCCATGAATGTCTTGAGTGCAGCTCCAGCTAGAAACAGATTTAGGTTTGGTTCGGTTTGTTTTGCATTCATTTGTAGGTTTTTGGATTTTTGGATTTTTTGTTTTGCTTATATATTTTTTTGCTGATACAAAACAAAGCGTTCGTTTGTATATGGCAATGAGCATGTCTGTGTGAAGCATTCTTACAAAGGAACATAATAAATAGGTGTCTTCCTTGAGGGCAAAAGTATCTACGAATACAGCCACAAAAATGTAAAGCGTGTTCAAAACGGAAGCAGGTGTTGGGTGTTGGGTGTTCGGTGTTGGGTGATTGGTGAAAGGGTGGAAAGTTGGGGGGTTCCCTTCTCGAGGTCAGCACGCTTTTGCCAGACGGTGTTAGTCAACCCACATTTTAGTGTGGCAAAAGCGAGATCTGGTTGGCGGTTTCAGCTATATGTATTTGGCAAAAAATTATAACAAAAATTGGTGTGTGTGTGTTGTAAACATAATACACGAATCGATTAGTATTTGTTCATACGTAAAGTAAATAAAAACGATTTCAGTTGGCTTAGGTGTCACCCTGTGTGTGGATGATATGTATGACAGGTTAAAGGGGGTTATATTATACATATGTAGATCATTGGGTATACATGTGTGTAGGTTACTAAACTATTTTTATTTTTCATTACTTTTTTTTGGCTTTGCAAAGCATGATGGATAATTAATTAACAAGACTCACAATTCGATATACATAAAATCACAAAATATATGTATATGGTTAAAGTAATGGGCTAGAATATAAGTAATGTATAAATAAAGGTTTTATATTTAGACTTGTGCAATCGCAATCGATCAGGTCAATCTTGAGACGCGTTTCATTTGTATAAGTATATTATTTGTATCTGGTGGCCAACAAATCAGCGCGGGGCGAAAGAAGACAAAAAATTATATACACGTACGTCAAAATTTTGGAATGGGCTTTTTGGATCTTTTCGGCGGGAAGGACTCTTTCGATGGGCGGTTGGATGGGTAGGGACAAACATTGAAAGTAATCGCAACGGAGACGTGTGCTAATCCCACTCGACTCCTCTTCGACTCTCTATGGCGCTTAATTAGTGGGTGACAATAGATTCAATTGATTCTCTGTGCGAGGGTGGTGGTGGGACATAAATACTAATCGATTCATAAACGTTTACAGACATGGCTCAAATATAGTTAGGTGGTTACATATCCAAGACAATATGCGTATGTAAACAATTACTCAATTTGTTATAATGGCTTTCCATATACATAGACGATGTTTGTTTCAGTGTGTGTGTGCGTGTGTGTGTGTGTGGGGCGTATCTAATGGGCATGGCTGTAAATTGCTGCTTACAGTTGGATGGGAGTTAAAAAAACAAAGTCAAGGCATGCATCAAAAATTGTAGCATACATCTCAGCGCCGATCAAGTAATAAAAATCAAAGTGAACCGCAATTGTAAGCAGCAAGGGGACAACTGTTAGGATGACAAGGAGACATTTAGGTAAAGAATTGAAAAGTATGATTATTGGATAAGAAAATATAAAAAATAACCAAATGGTTTAAACTTTACAACATTTAGAACAGTTACAAATGCGATACACACGACATTAAAGTGATTGTTTTTTTGGGATTCGGAAGGGGATTCAAACATATTTTAAAATCTCTCGTTGAGGTCGTTTTTGTATTGGTGCGCGTGATGAGTGTGTGTATGTTGTTTGGGGGTGTGGGTGGTGTTTCGTATGCATGTTTACATTTTACTTGGCTTTACTTATAATTGAATTGAATTTGACATTTGCAATGTATAGATTCTCTCAAGTTTGACGCTGTTGTTTGGTTTGATTATGCAGATTTCACTTGGCGCAGGTTGTTGGGATTCGATTTGGTTTTGGTTTGATTTGGTTTGGTTTGAATTTGATTGGTGGTTTTTGTTGATTGGTTTGGCTTAATTTTGGTTGTTTTTGTTGAGGTGTAGTAGTTTTCTGAGATTGGGATACGAGTAGTACGTTCTTTGTGTTTTGTTGAGCTCACCTGGTAAATTTTGTAGCGGCTTGACGTGCTGGGTGCCACGAGCGCTGGGACGCGTTGGCACCACCCCACGGACCCCCCCGGTTGCTGCCGGCGCCCCCTGACCGGTGGCCCCCCGCTGAGCTACCGCCGCCGCCGCCTGTCCCGCCGCCGCTGCCGCTGCCGCCGCCTGTGGCGCTGTTTGGGCCCCCAGACGACTGATGCTGCCACGTTGGCCAACGACTCTGCCACGCGGCACTGTGATTCCATGCCCACGACCAACTCCCTACACATCATTCGCATCGTCATCATAGTGATAGTGATCAGTATTTTCGGTCGTCATCATCATCATGGTCATTATTGCATGCATTGGTTGCGATGTGGGATGGGGTGTGTGTGTCGGTGTTGGTGTTGGTATACGAGTGTGTTTTGAGTGTGTGTGTGTGTGTGTGTGTGTGTGTGTGTGGTTGCATTTCCAGATTCGGTTCCATTTTCCATCATTTTTGGTTATCCATCGGCCGTTGGTTTGGTTTAGCGTTTTGATTTGGGTTTCGAGATTTTGGTTCGAATATTTGCGTTTACAATTTTCCAATAGCATAAGCATGTTTTTTTTAAACATAATTAAATGTGTTTGTATATATATGGATCGCCAAGATAATTGTCAAATTTTTGGTCATTTCAAATTTCGAATCGAACGAAAGAGTAAGCAAAGTAAAGAACGTTTTTGAATTTGGAATGTCGAATCGATGAGAATTTCGAATTTGGAGCGGTTGCGTTTGCGGAAAGGGTCAGAAAAACGGTATTCGTTTTGGTTTTGGAATCGAAAGGTTAACGATAGATTTTGGTTTTAGATTTGGTCGTTCGGTTTGTGGTTGATTTTCGTTTTGATTTGGATTTAGGTTGGTGGTGGCAGAGATAGAGTTGGCAATTTTAATGTGGGTTGGTTTTTTTGGTTTTGACGAACATATATATAATTTTTCAAGATTTGTTGTATTTTGTCATATTGTACCGAAAAACAAATGAATTGTTTGTATATAGATAAGTATACAACAAGAACACATAAAAAGAAAGAAAAGAAAAGAAAAATCGAAATAAACGCGTTAGATTCTTGGTGTAAAACTGTTTGTTTGATGGTACACATACACGATGTAATGTATGCATATAAGTATGTATTATTTATATAGAAATTACTAGATGTATAGATACTGTTCTCTGTATTCTGTTTAGACTGAGTGAGCATTTAACTAGTCAATTGGGTATTATAATATACTTATAACAACGGATCTGGGGCACTTGAATCGTTCAAGTTCAAGCAACAAAAGTTTTGCCTCTTGCGATTGACACAATATTCAAAAAATAACTTTACCATGTTTGTAAATTTGTTTTATATAACGTAACTATAAGTACAATAAGCGTATGCGGTTAATTGGATTAAACGTTAAAGCGTTGCGTTGGGTACAATAAATAAATAAGGTGCGCAATCGTAATAAAAAGCGCTTCACTTAATCGCTAGAAATTCATTTAAATTAAAACGTCAGCACGCCGTGTTCAGCTCATTAATATATAATTTAAAATGGTTACTTCGCCCTTGCGATGGGTGGTGCAATTAAAATTATAAATAACTAAGCAGGTAGGGTGTAGGGTATACGTACAAGAAAAGCATAAGCGTAAGTAAAGCGTAATAAAGCACCGTTTGTTATTGATTTCTCAATTGCGTTGTGGCGCGTCGAGTCCTTAAATTATTGGATGATGGGTGTATTTCCATGGGTGTGTTAAGCGAGAGAAGGCGAAACAAGCAACAAATAATCCTTGTTCCGGCAATGGGCGTGCACGTGTCTCTGTGGGTGCTGTGTGGGCGTGGCATGGCTTTTGGGTGTTTTTTTGGTAGGTGAGTAGTGGGTGTTTTCATTTTTTGGTGCAATTTGGCAGCAAGAGACGTGCAAATTTTGACTTCATAAACGAAACAAAGAACACATTTTGGGGGAAATAAAGTTAAAGCCAAATGATGAAGCGTTTGTTTAACAAATCAACGTACGGAATATAAAGTACAAAGTAAACTAACTACAAGAGGGGTAGATATATATACATATCTAAATCAAAATGAACTCTACAAATCTTGTGTTTCTGTGTGCGTTGTGTTCTTGATCTGTTCTCAAATTATACACCGATTCAAAAGGATCTAGTAATCGGGATTCGATTCGTTAAAACGCACCATAATGCTCGAGGAACCACTGGGACCGCTGGCCGATCCTCTGGCCGATCGCTGTCCACTAGCCAGCGGTGAATTCTGGGAGCCGCCGGCCGAGAGCGGAACAACCGTACCGCCGGACACACTCCCTCCTCCCCCGCTGCCCCCTCCTCCGTTCGGGTAATCATAGTAGTTGTAATCCCCATCATACGAGCGGTACAGGTCCTCGTAATAGGACTCATTGGCAAAGAGCCCTTGGCGATAGTCCGAGAACCCGAAATAGTCGTAATCGTAGTCTAGGGGTTTAGGCAGGGTTAGGGATTAGGATTAGGATTCTGAATGGAGACATTTCCCCCCCTGTACACCTATACCTAGCTATCATATCATATGCCGCCAATTGTCAATTTGCCAATTAGCCATCGAATCGGGCGCGTACTGAGCGCAACAAGATAGTCGGATAGATAGGGGATAGATGGATTAGTGCTTTTGTCTGTGGTTGTTGGGTGGTTTGGTTTCTTGATGGTTTAGATGTCAAACTAACACACGCGATCGAATCGGTACGGTATGTGGCTTAAGTAGACGAGACTTAGGGTTACTTACCGGTGATATAACATCAAACAGTATACAGGGTGCTTAACATTCGCTACACAGAGAACACAATTGCAACATTTAATTATCGTAAACAACTATGGACAACGTTAAGGTTAAATGTCTATGTCTATATGCTTTGGTTATGGATTGAGTGTGTGTGTTCGTAATGCCCTGCACTTGCGACACAGAGAGTTCGGATCGGAGGTTCGGGGTAGTTCGATTTGAGTGATAAAGAACAACGGAAAGTAAGACTGGACGACAACATCGATAAGGAAATAAACAAGGGCATGCAAATAAAACGAGGATAGAATTATTGTAGAAATAAACGTAGCATCGACATATAACTTGCAAATGCGAGAGTATACAAATAAGAAAGAAACAACATTTACGATTAGTCAGATGGGAAAAGTAATAGAATTCGGTGAGAAATGGTTACACTCGGTTACACTCGGTTACTTCAATTGATTGCCAATGATTGTCGGAGATCTTAGGGTTAGTGGGTTGTGGGTTAATCTCGATCTAGCTGGATACGTTTTCTCACTCGACGGGGACTCGAGGGCAGTGCTAAGCGTGACTTTGGGCCTTTGGGGTAAGAGTGAGAGTGAGAGTGAAAGTGGGAGTGTGCTGGCTGGTGTGTATGGTTTCTGTTTTCAGAAGGGGGCGATCATACAAATGTTAGTGGATAGCGCACGCTTTCTAAATCTTAAACAACTTAAACGATGAGGCGAGGAGAAATAAAACCAAGATAAACATAGGGTAACAAAACGTTGCGTTCGATGGCAGACATGATATAGGTATATCGTTGAACTTAAGGCTTAAACTGCAGACCGGATTAGTGTTAGGATCAGTAGCTGCTGCTGCGGCTTTTCTGTTAGAAAAATCAAAACCTAGAAGTTACTGGAGTACTCGATCAATACGCTATGTGGTGGTGTATGTGTGGTGTTAGTGGCGTGTGTAAGTGTTAGAGTGTGTGAGTGTGCCTAACAACTTGGCTAACTGACTACTACGAGAACTAAATCAAATTAACAAAAGTTATAAAGTATTTTTTCTCAATTTTTTTAGAGTCCCAAAAGGGAAGGCGCCTGGAGCCTTAGCTCCTGCTCCTTCTCATCATCAATATTAACAGCAAATATCAAATATCAAACAGCATAGCCCTTGGGTGGCTATGCATATACATACAGAGAGACATCTAGAACACGCACCCGACGGATGCGGCCATATTCACTTGGCGAATTTGCCAAACTTACCGTATTCGCGGGGTATCGGCGTACGCAGCGGCATGCGCGCCCCTTGGAGGCGCATGGGCGTCAAGGACATCATGCTAGGATGTGTCGGCGACAGGTTTCTGTATGGAGATAAGGTTTCAAATCTTTACAAGGTAATCCCACACGCAGATGGCATTTCAATATATGTATTGAGTACGGTTGGATCGGTTTGTTTATGGTTTTTGGTTTGGTTTAAATTGGTGTCGTGTGCGGGGGGACAACAAAGTATTTCATTCGCGTGGCGGGCAATTGGCAAAGAAAGAAAGAAAACAATAACAGAAAATATAAGTATAATTAATCGACTGCTTTAAGTGGTGGCGACTTGAAAAGCAAACAGACATTTTTAATTTGGATTTAGCCGAAACAGAATGTCCCCCAAGGGATTGCATTAAGCGAATGCATTTGAGTTTTAGTTATTTTTGGATTTTGCGCCAATCTGTGGTAATGTAGGTGTTGCTGTGCTAGACAAGTTTTTCGGTAGAGTCTTCTGGTGTTCTGGGAATTAAGAACAATGTTTATGGAAATACATACCCCACGATCCCGGGACGCGCTTGCATCATTTGCATCATTCGGCGCTCACGAGCACGCAGAATTTCCTCCTTTTTCTTCTTGTCCGAGGGAGGTTTGGCTAGAGAGACCTGCAATGATTGAAAACAAAGCGGTTAGAAATAGATTCCAGGCTTTATCATCTTTTAGTCAAACGCACCTCAATATTCGAGGCGCCGATCTCCTTGCCATTAAGGCCACGCATAGCTTCGACGGCGCTATCACGATCCTCAAAGTGTATAAAGGCATAGTCTTTGATTTTCTTAACGCGTTCCACCTTTCCGTATTGCTCAAATTGTTCCTGGTAATCGTGTATTATTAGATTGGAGTTGAGGCTTAGGTGGTTTCCAAATGGGTTTACCTTTAGTTTATCCTCTGAGACGTCCTGGGTAAGATTTCGCACATAAAGAACTTTAACCTTGGACATAGTTTGCTCATCCGGCTCCTCCTGTGGATCGGCCCAGTCGACTATTATATCACATCCCCAAACCTGGTAAAGGTGAAGAATCTCTTGTTAGGAACTTTATCCGAAACGAACTTATAATTTGGTCTTACCTTAATTCTTCCTGTGCCAAGTCTTCGTTTGGCCAAAGATGCCGCCTTATGTGACTCGTATTCAAGAAAGCAAAAACCGCGATTCTTTTTCTTATCATCAGGCGAACTGTATATGATTACCTCGTATAGGCCAGCTATAGGTTCATATTCGGGATCAGGTTTATTTTTAAATAAAGAAAATATTCATTTGAGTACAGCAAATATAGACCGTGTTATCAATTCAAATGCAATATGGTTAGTTGGTTGCATATGTAAAAATTGAAACGAAAGTAATACAACAAAAAAGTATTTGTATCTGTACCGGTATTGGCAGGTGTTTGTTTGTGTGCGAGAATGTTTGAGAGCACAGGTGATAAGACACTGAGACGCACTCGGATCGGGTATATATAATATATAAGTAAATGGAATAATGGATTACATTTTGAGAGGAAATGCACAAAATTTGCACGACAATCGAAGGGTGTTTCGCTATTTATTTTGCCGTGTAAAGTAATGAGCATGTCCATAATCTAGATCTCTATATAATATGTAGAGCGAATTAGATGATTTCGAAAACCAATGCCAACAATTGCTGCTTGCTTAACTTTTTGAAATATTTTTGAATAATTGAATTATTGAATGCGCTAAGCTAATACATTTTTCGGTTTCGTGTACGAGTATGCGAAGTTCGAGATTTTGAGAAAGTATTACAGAGAGCGGGGGTATAACATTAAGTTGGATATGTAGTACGTATAGAGAGTAGTATTGCAAAATGAAACACACATTTAGAAAAACACTTAAAAACCTCTGTTGCTATTGTTTGCTTTTATATAGTACATATTGCAATCAAAATAGGAAAGTAAAAAGGATATATGTATATAACCAAAAACACAACACGAAGTAGAGCACACATTGAGCTTGGATTTATTTTCGTTTGGAGTTTGGAGTAATGGAAACGAAAACGAAAACGGGAAAACTATACAAACATAGCCAGAGTTAGACAGATTAAGAGATAGAGAACGTGTGTACACTCAGATACAAAGAGAGATCGGTAGAGATATAGAGAACAATAACGTAACAACGAAATATGGATATCGGATTTTGAATTTGGCTTAGTTTCTCGTCGATTCGTTTGCATCAATTGCTCGGGGAAGTAGCGCTTATGTGAGAGATAGATACAGAGATAGTTAGAGTAAAATGAGTTCATTTTTAAGGTCTCCAGTCATTAAGTAAATGAATTTCATATATTCAACATGAATGGGCCAAAACATATCGATTTGAGTAGGCGAATTACTGTTTCATATTTTGGTTTTCGGTTTCTGGTTTCTGGATTTTGGGGCGGGATCGTTTGTGTGCGCCGTTTATTATCTATGTGTATGTGATATAGGTCTGCACTAAATCAAAAACTAGGTTTATTTCTTTGGTAATTCCGTTTTTTCTTTCAAAAATATTCAAAATGTCTTTTGGTTAGCGAATTGTTTAGCTACAGGTTTTCAATGTCAACAAATTGGGCACATTTAACAATCGGAACTTTAAACGAAAAAACTAAAGAACAATTAATTTTTTGTTGTATTTACTAACAGCGCTTAACGCTGCAGAAAATGATTGAATAATGACGAAGAGGTTAAAATGCAATAGACCCAAGGACATGGCTTTAACGTGGCTAAAAGCCATGTCCTTTCATCTGGTCGCTTGTTAAAATGTTTCAATTTTGTGCGGAAGGATTTGATAATTTCATTCCTTTTGATTTCGGGGTATAGCATTTTAAAAGCGAAAATTGCAAAACAAAAATCCAATTGATACTTCTTTTTGTAGGCTTCCATGCGTTTTTCAATTCTGCAAGTATCGCCCCTAAAAACATTTATGGGATTAAGTACAATTAATTGCGGTTGGCCAATTCTGGTAGCCAATTGGGGTTGGTTGTTTTTTTTTGGTGCTGGGCTGGTTTTTGGGATCTTTTGCTTTGTTTGTGGTTGCTGTTGCTGTTGGTTTTTGGATCACTTACGTGCATGTTTTGAAAATTCCTCAATTAATTCGTCGCGATCTCTATTCTTAGGTATATTGCCGACAAAAAGCCGGTGATTGTTAAATGATATCGTAACACCAATCTTTTTGCCTTTCCGAATTTCAAAATCATTTAGCTGCAATTGTTTGAAAGTTCACACAAAACAAAAGAAAATTTTGATTTGCTATGAAAAATTTGTAATTCATTGGTACTGCGATTTGATTTTGGATCGATTTGGTATAGGGGTTGTGGTTTCAAAGGTGGAAGAATGAGTGTTCGTGTTTGATAGTAATTCTCATGGGTGAGGTAAGGTGTGGAGTTCTATTATCTAAACTTTAGTAACTTATTTTTCGGTATATTTTGTATTGCGTGCCAAATAAAAATGAATTTACTCAAAAATAACGTTGTTCTTTAGCTAAATTCCAGTTGATTTGATGTGGATTATCGTTGTTACTACCAGTACTAGTACTTACTATGCGAAATAATTACTTCGAAATCAACAAAAAGGGCTCTGTGCAGCTAGAAAGTGAAATGCGACTCGATCTTACCTTAGAAATGTCATGGGAATCGACTTTCTAGCTGGCACATGGCGTATACTTAATATTTATAGTTTCAAGAGCCTGCTTTCCTACGGTGTGATTATTATTAAAGAACATAATGGAAATAAAGTCTTGGAATGCATAACAATTTGGTAAAAAATTTAAAAATTTGTATATTTTTTGGTTGGTTCTTTTTCGTAGGCAAAGTTAATGACTGGAGATATTATGTAAATAAGTTAAAAATAAATATTCTTATACGACAATTCAAGCTTGTAACGAATGGCAATGAGGCAAATGGGAGTGTCGCTGTATCTATGTGAGCATGTAATAGTATCGGTGTCGTTGTATTTTTCGTGGGGCAACATACATATGTGAAGTATGACGATGTATGTGGCTCGGTTTCTATCATGGGGCGGGAGCGCATTTGAAAAGAGTGTCTCGATTTTTGATTCGGGGGAGATCACTTTTCAAGTCTCAAGTTTCAATTTTCAGTTTTACTTTCTGAAGTGTCGAGATGGCAATGGCGGATGTTTGGATGGTTGAGGTGGGGGTGAATAGTAAGGATGAGTTCAAAACAATAGCATATAAATTGAACGGAATATAAAAAAAGAAAGCCCTACGACCCTTTCTAGCCTGATCAAGTAGTCTTGTTCCCTGCAATTAGCCAATGTTGTTGGTTTAGCCAATTGGATTTTTGTTTACAATTTAGTGCCGATTGCGGAGTGCCGGATCGCAGCTCCAGTTGTGGTAATTTAAAATACATTTTTGGTTAATTTCGGTTTTGTTAATTTACCTGTAAGTTTACCAAATTCCTCTAAAATTTCATCTTTGCCCTTTGACTTGGGAATATTGCCTACGAAAAGGCGCAGATTCGGTACGCTTATATTTATTTTTAGACACTTGCCGGGTTTTATTTCGTGATTATCGAGCTAAATTGTGGGAGGGAAGGTAAAACGATTCTTTTTAATACCAATTCAATGTTATTAATAAATAATAAGTAAAATCATAACTAGTAAATAATTTTGAACTAAGGCAAACAAGGTAGATAAGAACTGGGGGGAAGGGGTAAAATAATAAGATATGGATTGATACGGAAATCTTGTCGTTTTTGTTACCAATTTTGAAGCGGGCCGCGTGGTTTGATTTTCGGTTGAGTGTCAGTTTGGAAATGTTAAAGGAAAAACATTTTGTTAGTTGTTAACTGGTTATGGCAGGTGATATATGGCGGCAACATAACTTGCCTCCCCATATCACGATCTAAATTTTTGGTCATGCTCGTCTAAATAAAACCAGACAGTGAGATTGAACGTACGCTGCTAAGTTGTCTACAAAAGTTGATAGCTACATAGCTGGGCTTAGGACTAGAGAAAATTTAACTAATGAGAAAGTAAAACAGATATAGAGAAGAGGGGTAGGGGGTGGAGTGGTTTATCAGGGAGGAGGCCAAATCTTTTATTCGAAGAGGAGAGAACTCTTTTCAAACTTGCAATTTGAACGATTTTTGGGCGCTGAAGAGATCTGTTTGCGTAAATCAGGATTACAAATCAAAGTAGACGGGACATGCATTACATAAGTTACAGAAAGATCAAGTAGAGAGAGACAGCGAGAGAGTGAGACAGATAGCGTTGCCTATAGTTAGAATTCTTTATAGCAAAGGCAGAGGAAAAGTAAGCATACGTTAAGAACTAAATGGAATTGTAGAATTTCTCATGGTCGGATCTAAAAGCGCCAAATCGGGTGTGGATCAAATCGGTAATTTTCGCTCTTGCTGTTGAGAATTTCAAATATTTGAATTTTGCTTCGGCCGCATAGCTGTTCCTACTTCTTTCGATGTGTATAACACGATAGTAAATATGTGGATACAATACGTTAAATTTATGTATATAAAGGATATTTGTATAAGTCGTAAGAGTTAGCAATACGTAAAAACATTGAAGCGGGGTTCAACTGATTTTGGGACGGGTGGGGTTCATCGGTGACGGGTTGGGTTGGCCTAGGCTGGTGGTACATGGTATGGATGATCTGTGGGTGGCTTAAATACCTGTCGCACTGCATTGACGGCCGCTTCGCGATTTGTGAATGTGACAAATGCATAACCACGATTTGTGCCCGTCATCGGGTCCATCATGAGGCGTAGGTCCCAGATTATGCCGCAGTTCTCGAAGAGCGGAATCAGTTCGTCCTCGTACATGTCCTTGGGTATCTTGCCGCAGAAAACCTCGCAACCGTTGCCTGGCACATTTCCCTCCCAATGCGGTGGCGGTCCGCCGTATTTACGCTGACCTGAGCACGGTATAAGTAATAGATATTAGTTTTCCCCTACTTAACGGCAAACGGCAAATTCAGTTTTCCTCACCTGTCGTCACATCTAATGTGTAGCCGGTGCGCTCGAGGATTTTCTTGATCTTGTCCTCGTCAGGACCTTTGACAGCTGCGGGCGCGGCCACGCCCTGCTGGCTGGCTCGACTCTTCTGGCGGTACGTCTTCATCACGCCACATAGGTAGGCGGACTTGTTTGACACGTGCTCCAGGTTCGATTCCAGGAACTGTCCCAACACATTCAAGGCACCATCGACGGGAAACTCCTTAAGCGCGTCCAGGGCGCGCTCGTCCAGCTCGGCGTGAGCCAACTTGCCGGTTTTGTAGATCTCATCCAGCTTGCCGGCGACCTAAGAGCATGTCCCATAGTATATGCTTGTCGTTGTCACTGTCGTCTGTCGGGCTCCTTAAGCACTCACCTTCTTGTCAAGACCGTATTCCAGCAGCTTGGGATAGTCCTCTGTACGCTCGCCATCGCCACGGTCATCGGCTTTCTGGTTAATGTCATCTAATAGTTCGCCATTACCTTCCGCCATTTCTGCAAGAGCAAGAATAATTATTATTTATATATGTATATTATTATTCTATGTTCTTTACATCTTGCTACTCATACAAGTACGGACCGACAGTTTTAGCGACCTATAAAATCACCTTGTAGAGGTGAACGAACGCCACAAAATAGCCACAAATTGCGACCGCTTGGAAAAAATGGGTCGCGAGTGTGCGAAATACGAGAAATTCGCAACTTACGCACTTACGCACATACGCACCGTCGCACGCACTCGCGGAATAAGATAAATGGGGAATGCGATAAAGGGGAGCATGGGAGAGAGCAGACAACAAAGCGGCAAGTTCATTGACTCCAAACAAATGCGAAACGCACTAATTCGCGATCCAGAAGAGCGCACATTCGAACACAGAAAAGTGCGTGAGAAAGGGAGGCAGAAGTAGAAGCAGAAGGTGAAAGAGAAAGAGAAAGAGGAGGAAGCCGCATAAAACGTGTTGGCCAAAATGTAAACAATCGGAAGGAGGCGCGATTGGCGAATTGTGCGTGACGTGTTGCGTATACGCGATGTGGCCGGCCTCATGAACAAGAGCGATAAGCGTGACGTATTAGTTGCCATGGTAACAGCTGATGAATCTATAACTGATACAATGTGCTTGATGGCACCCAGCTCATTGGACTTTAGCTTAGGTTTAGTATTTGGGTATTTGGAAAGCAGTAGTCTGCGTGATTTGCTATGTTGAATCAGCCTAATACATTTACATACATATTTATGATCTGTTCCGCGTCCAAAATTAAGTTGAGCCGCGGTAACAAGAGCTGTTCGCTTTCGTTGCAGTTGCAGCTGCAGCTGCACTCAGCCATTTATCATAAATGAATATTTATGGCACACTCATAATGAAAATGCAAATGTTCCGCAGTTGTCAAGTGGCAAACGCTCACCTATACACGCCGTAGCATAGAAGGCTACCTTAGCAGCCACACTATCAGCAAATGCTATTTTGATTCACACGTACACCTATATGTACGTACATACATATGAACATATATAGCAAGTTGTGTGTGTTTGACGTTCAAACAAAAGCGAAGCAAGCTGCAAAAATAAAAATGAGGGACCCCAACTAGCCGAGAGCGATAATTGCGTAACATGTGCAAAAAAGCAGCAAAAGCAGCAAAATATATCAGCAAAATATATCAGCAAGCTCTATCGTTCAAGAATAGGAGAGGCAAACCAGCGATAGAGCGCGACCCACCAAAATTATGGGCAAACCCGAACATTTCTAAAATCTTTTCTGTTTGTTGCTCTCACTGGCATTCTGCGAATTTCGCATTATTGCTCCACCGACCGATTCGTTTTCGCTGACATTGAAATACTTGGCGATTGATATCGGGGGCAAATGGGGCTTCGTAGCGGCGAAATGATTTGATCGGCGTGGAATACTCACTGCTGCAACTGGGCATTTGGCTGGGGATCCCGATAGAAGATTGGGTCTTGAGGATCGTGGAGGTCAGCGCCTCGCCGCCCCCTTCATCCTTCTGCACATTGGAGGCTTCCATCTCGGAAAGCACCGCGAAATGGAAAAATGTAACAATTTTCAATTTCCTAAGACGACTTGGAATTTCGCTTGCAATTGTGTATCAGGCAATTTCAGAATTTGATTTCCGTTGGTTTTTTCTTTTCGTTTTTTTTGAGTAAAAATCAATAGTCAGAGAAGTAGTTGTTCCGAAACGATTCGAAAGACGGCTAAAAATTTTCACAACTGAGTAGAAACAAAAATCATTGCCGAATGACTTTTGACAATTGCCCAGTGGGGCCAACTACGATTCCATATTGAGCAAGGGTTACCGAACCCACAATGTTGAGGTGGCAATCCTGGAAATGGTGTAGTATGGTGCAAGTATTAAGACCACAAATTTATGACAACTGCAGTGGGGCCATCAGAATGCCATGTGCGCTATAACAAATATTACAATAAATTACAATAAGCGGAACCAGTCAGCCACTAACAACAAAAGCATATCCCATTCTCTAGGCCCCTCCAACAGACATATATATGTATTTATTATAGATATGTATATGTATGTATGTATAATATCTGGCCTGTTGGCTGAGAAAAGTGTTGGCGACAAACGCAGGGAAGCCCGCAGAAGGGCAAACACCGGGGGGGGGCGCCATGAAAATGTGCTGGCCAAGCGGGAAAGGCGGGAAAATCGGGAAGAGCGCTTTATTAGTGCCCCAATAGGGCATAATAAACACATGGGCAATGGATATAGAGCCAGTTGAAAGGAGAAGACAACCACGCAGGAAATTCCATTAGGATTGCAGCGAAATATCGATAAAATGGGATTCCTTATTCGCAGTGTTGCCATGCTCCTGCATGGCCACATTCCACAGCCAATTTAAGTCTTTATTCTGGGGCCCCGTACTCAGGGGTATTCAGGTGACTGCTCCTGGCCTAAAACCGCTTTTAATTTGCAACACTTGCCGCACTACGTGTTTGCTTTTTCCCAGCCCGTGTCATCATTTTTTATGCATGTTTGTTATGGCAACAGGGTAGTCGTTGCTTGTTTGCCCCGACGGTGGCAACTCTGTCCCATGCATATACAAAAAATAGAAGCACGGCTAAAATGGGGAAAAAACAAAGAAGCCTTTGCATGTTAAAGAACGTTCCTTTTTGCATGCTCGTTTTGTTTGCCAGAGCCGGTTGGCAACTACCTCAATAAATTTGATGTTGATGCCGGCGATATGCGCATACATACACAGCCATATATGCATATCCTGGCATATCCTGCCCCTTGCACTTGTGTCGGTTAGTTACACCCTCGGCTGCAAAAAAAACAACAGAAAAAGTCACCCTCTAGCCGCTCGCAGGGGTGGTTTGCCCCCGATTCCGCCATTCCGCCACTCCCCCGCCATTCCGGACTCGGATTCGGATTCGGTCTCCTTTGCCAAGAGATAATGCCTGGTGTAAGGTTAGTAAATCAGCGATATGACAAATCGCCGCAAACGCAGGCGGAGCACTTAATGCGACGCTTTTTCAATGGGAGACAAAGGAGAATCAAAATTGCTGATAAAGCCAAATAAATCGTTTTGCCACATTTGTTCGTCACTCGCGTCCGTCTGCCAGACAATACGTCGCCACCGGCGGCAGTCTGGTCTAGAATTACAAGATCCCCTTGGCCACTCCGCCCCTGTGTCTGTCAACCGAAGCCAGACTGCGGACTGTAGACGGCAGAAACTACGAACACCATCTTTCGGATGGTGGCAGGCTATAGGACTGTAGTCTGGGGTTGCTCGCCGTGGTATAGAGGAAGTGTTAAAGTTTGGGCTTTCGCAATTTGAATTTCAAGAAGCCCTAGCCATTTAAATGTTATTGCCATGGACAACGGCGACAACAATGTGGCTCTATAGCACAACCTTGCTCGGGGTTATTGATTTTCAGCCCCCTTTGGGCCCAGCTGAGCCACAACTACTACTTCGCCGGCCAGTTAAGCCGATTTAAGGCACAAAAATAACTCCAGACGGGCCGGAGCGAAAAGTGCAGACAGTGCAGCAGACCTGAATGAAGGCTCCCAAACGGAAGTGTGGCAATGCCTTCTTGTAATTTATAGCCCCACAAGGGGCTTGATGGGGTGGGGCACTAGAAGGCGGCCAGTTGGCCGCATAAGTTGCACAATTTATGGCATTGCGACAACGAACAAATTCCCTGCAAAGTGCAGGCAAACCAAGCAAATTAGATGGAAGCGCCTCGCAGGCGGCCGACAACGGTGAAGATTGCTTTCCGGCCTTAAGAGAATATTAAATGAATGAAAATTGTTGTAATTTATGGTGGAAGAAAGAAAGAAGTTTAATGAAATATTAGGAAGGCCTTCATGTAAAGTGTAATCCAAAGGGATACTTAATGGCTGCCTACATTTCGGTGCTGGAGTAACAGGAATGACGGCCTGCTTTTAGGCGATTAAATAAGAGATTTATACTTTTAATTACAGATTTGCATCTATTTTTATCCCAATCTATTTAAAGGCCAAAACCATTCTAAAATATAATATATATTAATATAAAAAAATTAAACTAAGTGATCTGCACTGCAATGTCTTTTCTGGGCCTTTATTGAAGGTTATTCTCCTGAACTTATGTACCTCCATCAGATAACTTTTCTGTTTTTCAATGTCTTATCAACATTTTAACAAACTGCATCCCAAGTTAACTCTTAAATGGAGTCACGTGGCCAGGCGGCAGCGTACACCATATTTTCCAGGACCCGATGCCAAAATCAAAGATAACATGGCAATAAGTTGCAAGTCGGGTTTATTTGAGTAAACAGAAACAAGTTCGTGGCAGTTCAGTGGGGTTTTGTTGCCAAGAAACCAATCAGGCGGGTTCTCCATTGCAATATCTGCCAAAAAAACTGTTTTTGGCCACGTCACTGGGGTCCGCCACCACCGTCAAAGCCACGGCCGTAAAAATTGTGCAGCCTCGGGGCCAGGGAACTGTTTTCAATATTTGATGCTCACATTTTGTGGCCGCAAAAGTGCAGGGATGCTGCCCGTCCGCATCAACAAATGAAAATGGCGCCCAACATCCACCCAACCTCCGTGCCCCCAGAAGCCATTCCATTCGAAAAGGTCAGTCACGTGTTGGCCGGGCCAAAACTAAGGGGTCCTGCCGAATTCACTGCATTGCGGCAGCGACAACAACGGACAGACGGACAAGCGAACGGACGGACAGTACTGACAGTACGGACAGTATGTACAAACAGTTGCTCAGGCTGAGGCTGAGGCATTGTGTCTATCCGTGTCCGTGGGTATTTGCGCTGTGCAACTGCCAAACATAAGGAGTGAAAAAACAAGGTACGACGTGCCTGCAACAGTACATAAAGCCGCCGGCTCATGGGAGGAAGTGGGCTGGGGCTGGGCGGGTTGGAGAAATAGAAGGCACGCGACAAGCACAAAATGAAAATTACACAGAAGTTTGCCAAAGAAGAAAATGGCATGCTTTTTTATGGCTGCCAAAGATGCCCCCAGGAGTCGATGTCGGAGCTAGAGTTGTAGAAGTGGAAAGCCAACTTTGGTAGTTGCAGAAAAAACACGAAAAATGACTGTTTTGGGGATTGAAATTCGGGATACCCTGGTTTAAAAACGTCCGTGTATCATATATTGTACCAGATGCTGATGAGCTATTGCGTGGTATAATTCCGTGTCAGTCACTGTTTTAAAGCCAATGCAAATAGAACTTGCCACCTCCTAGAAGTTTTCGCAAAAGTTGTAAACTCTCGCGCTGTCCGTCCAGTTGTTCCCACTTTCGTTAATTACACAAAAGTTATGAGCAATCTATTCAATCCTTTTTTAAGCAAATTGGTAAATATATATTTGCCTGTTTTTTCGACTATACTTATAGCATCTTCCAGCAGAGCAAAAACGTGCCCAAAAAGTCAGAGGCAAGAACACATGCCATACGGGCAGCCGTAAACCGAAAAGCGCTTTTGTGTGCGCTACGCGACCCCCATATGAACCCATACCAACCCAAACAGATCCGACAAAACCACCCAACCGAAGCAATCCGACACAAAACCCCAGCCCAGTTCGAGTACGACAAGAGCTGAGCTGAGATAGCCGGGCACGAGATCCACTGGGTTCCCCATAGTTTGGCGAATTAGAAAAGTGCCGGCTGCAGGCGCCGCTCAATTGCATTGGATTCTAGGGGGAATCGTGGGGCTTACGTATAGATGTGCATATATCCACCATAGAATGGGGAGCGGCGTATCTTGCATTTTTATTTTAGCATATTTTATTATTTGCGAAATTAGGCTGCTCCAAGTACCGCCCGCCGTGGTGCCTTTCCATTGTATGGCATGGTGTCGTGTGGCATGGTAAAACGGAGTGGGTGGCATATCCTGGCAGATAGCTCTGGATGGCACGGCGCCCGCTGATTGCAGTGTGGCTACGGAGACATCGGCATTCAAAGTGGCCTAAATAAATTGGGTGCAGCGCAAGGCAACGGTTTAGAAGAAACTATAGAAAAGGGAACATGCATTACCTTTATACATAGTACCTCTTTTAGGTACAGAGTTTCACTAAGATAATCCAAAATCACATGTTTTGAGTTTCATTTGAGTCCGCAAATGCACTTCAGGTTAGAGAGCAGTATGTAATCACCGCAGAGAGGCTAATTAATACATATTTTCAATTTGAATAATTAATGAGCAGAACGAAGAGAAGGGGTATTTTCGCAAAACAACTACATTCCCCAGCTAAGGGGTAAGAAAAGGGACATAGAAGAGAAAATTACTTAACGCGACTCCCAAGTTGAATGCAAAAGTCAAAACGTGTTTGCCGGCAACCCCTGTGGAGAGACCCCCCAATTCCCCCTACCCAGAATGGAAACCCCCTGGCCGCCTGCCATGTTCTTGCCGAGAGCCAAGAGTCATGCATCATGCAACACCCAAACGAAGTGAGTGAGAGCCGCTTTTGGGGGCAGCGCGGAAGTACAAAGGCGAGGAGGAGACATGGCGAAGCGCCAAATTATGCGCGCATGGGTGGGGTGAAAGGGGGGAGTAGGTTGCATGGGGATAATGCAAGGCGGTTTGTTGAGGACGCGTCAGACAAGCAGAAGAAGAAACTGCAAATAATTGCTCGCTCTCCAATTCTCTCTGCCTCTCCTTACGCGCATTCTTTGGAGAGAGCATTCGTTGCACTCAAAGCTTTTGGGCCAATGCAGGCGAGCTTTCGGCCTCTTCAAACCAGCCACCCAGCCACCCCCCACATCTTTCCCCCTCTAATGCACGCCGGCCGGTTTTCGAAATTGCATGTGTGTGGATTTAGTTTGTGTTGCAAGTGTGTGTGAGTGTGGACGCCATTGGCCTGACACGTGGCCGAAAGATTTGGAGCCCAGGAGCAAGAGCATGCTGCGTTAAATCATGATGCAGAGGATGCAGAGGATGCAAAGGAAGGTAACACTCGAAAACGTACCACAAAACAGAGCAAAAATCTCAGTTTAAGAGGCGCTACAAACCGGTTTGCAACAAACGCACACACACACAGATACAATACTAACACAGGAGCTGGACTTTTCTTTATTTTAAGTTCACTTATTAATGATTTAAGCGACGTCGGCGGCGGCGGCTACGACCAGATATTGGAGCCGAAGGAAGGGCAATAAGGGAAAAGGAGGGAGGGAAGACAAGAAGGAGACGAAGAAGGGAAGCAGCAAACGATGCAAAAGGCAAAAATCAAAATGGTGGCCAAAGAAGAATTGGGGACTGCGAAGGAGTGAAGGGGAGGGGTACCAAAGAGGTAGACGACGGCGTTTTAATGCGATTGTGACGATGTTAAATGCACTCACATACACACACACACACACATGTATATTTGTGTGCAAGCGTCGCGAATAAGGAAAAAAACCATGCTGCATGCCTCTCTTCGCTGAGAATGTGTGTGTATGTCTGTGTTGGGGCGCTTCCATTGTGGGGCCACTGCGTTTCTTTGTGTGCGTGCAAGCTGCAGTGTTGAGAAACGCAGAGAAACGTGGGCGTTGTTGTTGTCGTCGTCCGTTTCAACTTTTATATTATTAAATATCAGGGAAAAACACCTGAACGCACATACATTTCATTTGAATTCATTTCGCCCGGTTCATTTCGTTTCACTTCACGCCATGCGTCAGCTGTTTGGCGTTTTAATTTTATACCTCATACGCAGTGTATACATATAGACGGTTCAATTTTTGCACATTATTGCAAACACGCACACACCAATATCTATGTGTTGGGCACTTGGGGCTGCAGTGCAAAAAAAGAGAGTGGAGGAGAGCAAGACGAGGCAAAGTGAAAAAATAATATAAAATTAAATGCCGTCGCTTTTTGTTCCTACATCGGAACGTACTGACACACACACACGCACACACACACGCGGGCACTCGAAAACCCACACACACAGTCACTTGATACGATATTGTTGTCTGCTCGCTCACTTTTTACATTTTATATTTAGTACATATAGGACGGTGCCAATGTGTGTGCGCCGCCACAAATTGCAAATTGCAGTTCGCAAATGTATCGCCAAGATACTGAAATTACCTTTTTTGTGTTTTGTTGTATTTGGCTTGCACTAAGAAATTCACAATATTACTTCGTTGCGTTCAATTTGAACTATCGGTATTTATTTTGTTTAGTTGGTATACTCTGCTCGGCGTTGCACAATTTGTTGCTAGATTCCTGGCATTTTCTAAATAGAATATTTGTATTTTATTTAAGATCGTATCATATATGAGATCACAATTGGCCGCCCGCCGTTCCGTCGTTACGTTTCCGTTTCGATTCGCATGCCGCGCGCGCTCTCAGCCAGCATATTTCATTTTTTATATTTTTTGTATTATTTGTTAATATAACTATGGGAATTTATGGTCCTGCGTTATTTTCGTTTGACTTTTGGCAAGCACACTTCGCATCCGAGCTGCAGTTGGCGATGGTTATTTTTGGGTAGCTGGTATGTCCAATTTTGCGTATAGCAGCCGCGTTGTAATAATGGCGGACGGCAACGTCTACGTCACCGGTTCTCGGTTCGCCAACGTCTGAGAATCGAACTGAGAATCGAGAACTCAGAATCAGAATCGGCAGCAGCAGCAGAATCAGAAGCAGAGGCTGTAGCCGCTCCGCTCGCAATTCTGGTCTTCACTTCGTCACTTGCGTCGCACAACAAAAGCCACAAACCAAACCAAACAACTACAACTCGGGGAGTAGCAGTCGCAGTCGCAGCCACGAAAAAGCTGCAGCGACAAAAGTGCACGCACACCACCGCGAGCGGAGAGCCCACGGAGCGTCACTCTCACACAGATACGTTGTATCTCGGTCTCAGGGCAGGCAAAAGTTTCGCAAAAAACGCAAGCGAGAGAAAGAGCGGAGGGAGAGCCACAGCTTGATAAGCAGCAGAATTTGCACAACAAAGCGAATAGCGAAAAAACATGCTCTCTCGGTGACGCACACAAACAAACAAATTCGTATTCCTCTCTGGTTCTCTTTTGCTGCCTGTGGAAGATCGCGAAAAAAATAATGAGAGAATCGAATCTTGTCGCGTGTGGAAACCAAGTCTTCATCTTCTTCAACATCGAACTCCAGAGACTATAAACAGTAAAGCAAGAACCAGACAAACAAAAGTGAAAAGGCCTTATAAATAGGCTAAAAGAATTTCAGCCTATAGAAGCAATTTCTTCTACACCAAAAGAAAAATGTACCTATATGTATGATGTGTTATCTTAAATCAGATAACAAATATTTATTAAAAATATAAGATGTAGGAAAATTAGTAAGCTGTTAATGGGCCACACCAGAACCTGTAATAAACACAACATAGGTTTTCCAAGCATATCTGATATTTTTTTCTGTGCAACGTATATTTCGCATTCACTGTCGACGTTCCACAATGCGTTCCACACAGACACAGTCACACAAATGCGAGCATGAGAAGCTTCTGTGTAAAAAAAAGAACTCTGATGAACATTCCTTCAAAGGGGTTAAATGAGCGAAAACAACAAAAAGAACGAATGCCTATGCCCAAGGGCTGAGTGAAAAAACGTAGATGCCGTCTGTAAAATTTTATACAACTTTGGCATGAGGGCAAATCGTCAGTCGTATCGTTAACTAAAATAAACGCACACAGTTGCACTGGCCAGTCAGTTTGCAAACACACAGATACGATTTATAGATGCCGATGCACACGCACGGATACAGAAACAAATACGGATACGAACACACCCACACAGATGCAGCTAAGAGTTCGCTGGACAGTAGTGTGCTTGGGCTAGTGCTTTCCATGGGGGTTCTCTTCGGGTGGAACAGGAACCCAACGCCCACGCTTTCCGGCTTTTTGGTCATGAACTTGTGGGTTTCGCTGTCTGTCGGTCCCCAAAACAACAGCTGCACCACCCGCTGAACCACCCGCTGCACCACCTTCTTTCCGACCCCCAACAAGGTAAGTGGCTCGTCGGCACGTGAACATCCAAACTCAACAGCAAACGATTCTATCGGTCGGTGGAAAAATAAGCAACAACCAGAGGAATTCTTTAATATGCCGAAATTATTTACTTTGCGGCACAACCTTAGAGGGTCTCTCAAGTTACCCAAAGTTTGGGATGAAAACGAAGACCCTGGGAAGTTGGCTCTAAAAAACATAAGTGGGTGCCGCTGACTATCACAAAAAAAGCTGGGTAACTTTAGAAGCTGGTAAGACAATTTGAGTGTGCTGGCAAAATTCCAGGAGAGTGTGAGAATGTTTGCGACCAATAATCACACCCCCCTGAAATATGATAAAAGATAGGAATTCTAGAGATATATACATAATCCCATATTTATAATAATATTGAAATATTAAAAAATATTGAATATTTAGCAAAGAAAACAATTTTTAAGAAAAATGTACCGAACTCCTTGAATAAGTTTGAAAGTATTTCAAATTTAGAAAATCCCCTGATATGTTATGAAATGTGAAATGTTTCTGATATAAATAAAACCGTAAATAAATAAATATTATAAATGAAAAAAAAGGAATCATGTTAAGATCCGCGATCTCATGATTTTTACGCGCAATAGATAACCTGAAAACAAATCCCTTCAATATAAAGTCTTGGTGTGCGACCTTGAGTCATGATCTAAACGATATATCTTTACGGCGGCTAATGAAATTCTTTGTAAAATCGAAATATAAAAAATCACAGATCCATATCTGTTCTATTTAGCGAAAAGGTGTGCCCGCCAGCTGTACTGGCGATTTTAAATCTGAGTTGGCGACTTACTCGAACGAATTGTTGCTGCAATTTCCGAGTGGAGAATATCTCAGGCGCTGCGTATCCAAGTGAGTGGGGTGCTGGTGCAACTGATGGCGATGATGATGGCGATGATGATGACGATGATGATGATGTATCCAATGGGTGCTGTAGATATTTAATCCGAAAATGTGCTAAGCTATATTTATGCGAATTAATGCGAATGTGTGTTTTCTGCTTGAGTTTCAGTTACGTTTTTGCACTATTCAAGAACTTCACTGGAGATTAGTTATAGATTCACTTGACCGCACTTATCGACTAAAATGGGTGTTTGTTGCAAATTAATTGCCACTTTCGCGCTTTTCCGACACGTTGCGTTGCGATCCGAAGAATCGAGAGTGGCGGAGATATGGAGATACCGAGATGTGCAGTGTGCAGTATGCAGAGTGTAGTGTGCAATGTGCGTAGTGCGATGCTCGACGGAGAGTACAGTAGATCACACCGATCCAGTCCGATCCAATCCGATCGTGGCTCTCTTTCTGAGCAGGAATGCAGCTCTGCAGTAATTGCAATCAGCGGTGCATTCGCCAGCGAACTGATCGCCTGTTGCTGGGGGCTGTGGCCGCAGATCGTCGATCAGAGCAGCGCGGCACAGGAAGTGCACGAAGGCTCGGAGAACAAGTTACGAGCGCTCGGCTTTCCCGATCGTCGGTCGATCGTCGATCGGCCGATGCAGTTGCACTCTCTGTTCTCTTGCCGCTGCTGCGTTTCGTGTTTTTTCTTGCTGTTTTGTTTCGGATGGGGCGTATACCCCGCGTGGAGCTTTGAAGCCTCGATCGGCGATCCAGAGCCGCTGCAAAAGCTTCGGATGCACTTTCCCTGGCTCTGCGGGTTACGTAAAGCTTGCAGACAGGCTGGCAATCAGGTAGTATCTTGGCTAATTTTGATTAAATTTCCTTCAGCAATTGCGAATTTTGGAAAGTCTCGGCCGACTACGTTTCGTGGTTTTTATTGGGGCGATCCAAACGGGTGCAATCCAAAACCGTTCGAAAGGTAAATTGCGAATGTGGGCGAACGCAGTCGCTGATGACAAAACGTAGATTGCTCTAACTGGTTAATTATATCATTTAAATTGTTTTTAGTTCACCTCACTTGATGATCATAGTTTGTCACTGAACACTAAGTATGCACTTTTAGTTGTTTACTCTCTTGAAAATATATACTAAAACTGTGTTTTCTTCTTTTGGTTGATTTTGTGTTGACTTTTTAGGTTGTGTTTGTTTCACTTGTTAAATATTTATAGATTTTGTATTTGATTTTAATGCATTTCCAGACATGTCGCTGCATTTTGCGTACGCTTTTAGAGTTTGCAACGCGTGGCCATAGATACTTTGTTACCCGATGTAGTACAAGTTTTATGCCGTTTTGACTGCGTTCGTTCGATGCGATGTTATATTTTAAAATTAGTGGTTAAAATTAAAAGCGTAATTGGCTTGAACACTTAACCATAGTAGAGAATATTATAAAAAAATTACCGTCGTTATTAAATGTAGCAAATAAAGAAAAACTTAAACAAAAACTGGCAAATGTTTCGCTTAAACGTTTTAACACTAACAAGTTTTAATTTGCTGACAACTGTGTGTGATTCGATTCTATTGTTTGATTTTTCAAATGTGCTTCTTGCTGGTTCTATTGCAGTTGCTGTATAGAAAATGGTATAATCCAAAGTGTTTTGAAGATATCGTATGCGCGGACTCCGATCCTGAATAGAATTTTGACAGTTAAGTGGCGATTTCCAACGAAGGCTGCGTTTTTGACTGGGTATTTTATTATTAATTCCGAAAGATGTGATGTTTATGGTTAGATTCCTTAACCGTTTGTGTAAAAAGTTCCAGATTTGTGGTTGCAATATTTTCGCATGGTCGTTTGCGCGTCCGCGATACTTGCGAGTGGAGTGGCGATGCGATACAGATACAGATACCCGGCTGGCTGGGCAGTCAGTCAGTCTCAGAGTCCCGGTTTTCAGAGTCTCAGTCGTTGGCGACAAAAAAGCTTGCAGTCGCAGTCGCAACCGCTCACAGATACAACGCACACATCGAAACACTCCGACGGAGAGAGCGCGAGAGAGCGCAATTCGATTGCCGGCTACGCACACAGGCGCATTCTGCGCTTCCTTTTTGTTTTGTTTTTGGCATTCGCAGCGGCAGCGCCTGCATTGGTATTGCAATTTCTCTCTGCGGCACACACACAGGTACACTTTGGAGTAGCCTGCTTTTTGTAGTTTTTCGCCCCAGCCACAGTTAGCAACCACCCAGCTTTTTGCCGGCTTGTAGTCAAACCTTTGTCGCCCGGAGAGCACCGCTCTCTCTCAATGGTTTTTTGTGGGTTTTCTGCCACTCGGAATTGACCCCTCAGTGATTCTGATTCTGATTCAGATTCAGTTCGAGATTCCAATGCCCAAAGATGCCAACAAAGTAGCGATGCGCTTTGTCGCCAGGCGCTCTCCTATCTGTATCGCATGTCTCTGTCTCCCTTACCGCATCGTCCGTCCTGCTTGCGCTCGCTCGAAATGTTTGAGGAACATTTCAATTAACTGCAATTCTTCAGCTCCCATCGCTGCCCGCCGGGCAATCCGTTTTTATGATCCATCCACATCACTGCGCTGCCCGCCACCCGTCCAAGTTTAATTAACTCGAAGTCACGGACAATGGCCGAGCGACAAGTAAAGCGTATCTAGATGCCCCCGATAAGATCTGTCACGGCTCTATGTGCCTGCCCATCTCTCTCGGATTCAGTTACTGATTCGGCCGGATTTTCGCCACTCGCTAACTCAATTTGCCAGCCAGTCAGCAGGTGCGATGGCCGAGCCGGATGAATACGAAAAGTCTGATGGGAAAACAATAATATAAGACGGGTTGTGGGATGTTGTAAGAGACCCTTATGGAAGATTCTAGGGGGCCAGCAAGTCCTTCATTTGTAAAGGGGCAGAATAGGACCATATAATTCAGTATTGCGTAAAGTTCTCAGTTATATTATATACCCCAAGACAATTTAGTCAAAACCGATTAATGACCCTGCTTTAGATGGTTTTGAGCCTTCGACCTTGAGCGATTTATTTACAGTACAAAATCATCCAAGCAATAATCTCAAATAATATCAGTAGGATCATATCAGAACAGTCAGTAGATAACAGTTCAATTTACAGAAGTACGACTGTAGCATCGACGAAAGCCTGCGGTGGGTAAAAATCGAAAGCGTCTTTGTTCGCAACCAGGGCAGAAAACGAAAGCCAAACGGAGCGAATGTAGGCAACGAGGCTGAAAGGATAACGTTTATGCTGATGCTGATCACGCTGACCATCAGAAGCGGAAGAGGCAGCAGCAGGAGCAGCAGCAGCAGCATCAGCATCATCATCATCAAAAGTCGGAGGCATCATCAGAAACAACAACATTAAGAAATGTCCGTATCCGCGGCGATAACGCAGTTTTTCGTGCCGATCCTGTTTTCATTCCCACAGTTTTGCGAGGCTTACATCTGACGGGGGACGCTGTGGCCCCGTAGTGGCGGTGGCTCTTTGGCAGCTAGCTGTAGGGGAATATCACGGACGCATGGTCATCATCAAGGCGATCGGATCGGAACGGAACGGAACGGCTTGGATCGCCTCGGATCGGAGCGCTCTTCTGGCGGCGTCGCGGCGATGGTCTCGAAATAATAAGATGACATCCAACACTTCTTGCGATCTGAGAGGCACAAACACACAGGCGAAGGCACAAAGCTCGAGACCCTACCCCCATACATGTCTGCCCCTGTTCCCCTACAGCGAACCCCTCATCCTCATCCTGATCCTCGTCCTCGTACCGCTCCCTCTTCAACCCCCTGCCACGCCAGCCGCAGTCCGCAGTCCGCAGTACGTTCCAAATATTTTTCATATAAAAAATCGTATTTTTTCCCTCTCGCGCATAATAAAACTTTTTCTGCATGCTTTTCATTTCATTTCCTTCGAGATGCCCGGGTTGCCGAGGGTCGAGCGGTTTTTGAGGGGAGGGCGGCAGACAGCAGCGCACTTGGCCGCCGCACAAAGGAAGATCACGACGCAAGGACTTGTCTGCATTCAAATGGATGTAGGTAGAGGTAGAGGTAGAGGTAGGGTACTCACACTCGCCTAAGGACGCTTCCTCCAATGTACCTGAACCTCTCTCGCAAAAGGATGGACAATGTCCAGGCCCGAAACTTATTGAGCCGCGCTGATAGTTCAGTTTCTCCTGTCCTCTTTTTTTAATTTTCTTATTCGCTCTTCCTCTGGCTCGGCTTTTTATCGCCGGTGGTTGCTCACGTTTTTGCTGCTGTACTCTCGGTATTAGCGAGCATAATCAATACGGTTTAATGAAATCTCTTGCAGTGCGGGTGCAGAGTTAACAAATTATAATTGATTAAAGATATCCTAAAACTATTAATTAAATTAAATTTTTTTAAATTTCTATTATTATTAGATGAAACAGTAATTTAGTATACTGTTATATTTTTAAGGAATTAGAAGAGTTTTACGCAATAACAGTCGGATAACAGTGGCATTTATTTTTACCTTTTTTGAGCCTGGGCAACCTTGTTTAAAAATGAATTTAACAAATACAAATACTTTGAAATCGATTTTCGTGGATAAGTCACGTTCTGTTCCAAGTACATTCTGTTCCAGTACATATTCACGTTAAGAAAGTAGGTTCCAGTCACCGTTGCGAAACGTTGTTTACCCAAAATCTTAAATGCCAACCCAGAAACAGGGACAGGAAGTAGATGACCAGCCGCTGCGAGGACATCGCAAGAGAAGGACGATGAGCCCAACAAAAAAAAAACAGCCATGAAGTAAGGAAACTCAATGCGACATTTGCATTTTTAATGCAGACCCACATATAAAACTACGTTTTTTATGAGTTGATTTTGATTTGCGTACTTCTTTTTATAAGTATTTTTTGCATTTGACCAGCGACTGGTTCGTTTCGTCTAATTTTTTGCTCGCCGCTTCCTTTTTTTCCTAGCGCTGCGAGAGGCGGTCGCTTGACCATCGTGTCTCCTCCTTTGGCCATTGTCTGTGCCACGGTGTCACCTTCGAGCGGCCAGCAGGACGAGCACGACGAGCGGGATCGAGGGGATCGCGGGGATCGAGGGGATAAAAAGTAATAGCCAGAGAGCTAGCCACGCAGACAAGACAAAAAGCTAAGCAGAAAAGCACACACAACGGGAGGAGCGCAGTATCCTTTTGTGATATATGAGTAAGTTGTACCTGAAGGATATGCGCTGAGCCGTTGAGCACACAAAAACTGGAGGAGGCAAGCTGCACCACCACCACCAGCATCACCATCAGCATCACAATCACCATTACCAGCACCGCACACTATCATCTTCATACGACTCTGGCTCGGAGTTTATCATTCGATATCGAGCACAGCGTGATTATATTGTGGATGAATGGACTGGGTGATGTGGGGACGGGTATAGGAATGAGGATGAGGATGAGTATGATGACCGCACCCGTGGCCTGGACACCCCAAAATCCTGCAGAGAAACCGAGAGAGCGAGAGCTAGAGCACCCCTCGATGATCTTCTCGGGTCGTGGTCTTTGTTTTTATGGCCATGGCTGGTGGGAAAATTTATCTAAATTGTCGATGGCGTTCTTTTTTTGCATTTGATTCTTTTGCAAAAGGGATTTCTCTTTCTTTCGCTTTTGTCATATTGTGGAATGTTTTGTCGTCACTTTTGGCATGGAGCAGCTACGGCAAGCAAAAAATATAGTATAATATAATGATGCGCCAGCAAATGGCCAAAGTCCATAAATTAAGCCCGCGGCAGAGACAGAAGGGCAACGCATCTGACAGCGGACAGGATAGATGCGAGGAAGTAGAACAAAAAGCTGGCAATTGGATGAAGGTGTTAAAATATAATGCGCCCTTGTTCCGCATCCTGCCAAGGACCCTTCGATTCGATCCGAGACGAGACGATTGCCGAGGCAACAATCTGATGTGCGCGAGTAAACAGTAGCCGAATTTTCTAACATTTTTCCAATTAGCTGTCAAAAGGAAAGCACCATGACGTTGCCGCTGAAAAAATCAACAAACTGCGAAAGTAGCTGATGGGTGGGGTGGTTGCGACACGCAAACTGCACAGGGGTTGGCAATTATTGTTAACGAACGCGCGAAGTGGGTGGCCAACGGTCCTGGGTCAATGCTCGCAATCCCATATTACTTATATAACCTATGTATAACCCCTGTGTTACCATACTTGGCCGTTTCTGGGTCAGTACGATCCCAGGCCAACGGATCGCGGGCGAGATTAAGATCCATCGAAAGTTAAACCAGACGCAGCTGACGCGGCATAAATCTCGGCAACTGCAACTGTAGCTGCAACTGTAGCTGCAGCTGCAATTGCAATTGCAACGAGACTCGGCTTCCACGCAATTAACGCATTAAATCAATTTTAACTTGGCCTACTTTCTTGCCTTTTGCCATCGCAAGGGGCAAGTTGTTCTCACTTCTCTTTTCCTAAAACAAAAGCCACAACAGCCGACCCTTGCAACGAGCAATGCATTGCAGCACAGCAGCAACATCGCAGCAGCAACAGCCGTGCAGCTTGCACATGGCGCAGCCTGGGAAACCGGCAGAGATGCATGCAAGGATTTCTGGAGGGGAATCACTAGGCAGAGAAGGGGAAAACGTGGACGGGTCGGACCCATTGAAATGCAATCTGCGCACACATGGCGACGACAACAGCGCTTTTAGTCCGCCCGCCTGTGTATTTTGAGTATTTCGAGCGCGGTTAAAGTGCAAGAACGCGTTTTTGTCGCCGCCAAATGAATGCGAAATGTTTCACCTACATTTCGCTCAGCAAGGTGCAACCACCTACATGAATCGCGATTCAGGTGGTGTTCTTTTGCTTTTAGGCAGTTTCTACATTCAAATAAAAAAAATGTATATACCGAGTCCACTGAACTTTGTGCAGTAACAAAATAAAAAAATGTTACTAAATCATTATTAAAGCTTATTAAATGATAGTTATAAAGCGATTGATCCTCGGGGCTTCCGAAAAAAACTTCAATCTGCGTCTTCATTCAAGCAGCAGAGTTCTTTGAATATTTATTTTAAAACTTTCTAAAACTTTCGAACCATTCGGTGCTTTTGTTAGCAAAATGGAGGCCTCTGAATGGAAAAAGTGCGGACCGGAGGAGATCAGCATCGACATCCGGGCGCCGCCATTGAAGTCCTTTCCAAAGGTCCCTCGAAAAAACATAGGCACTGAAACATATTACACGGCTATTTACTTAACCTATTAATTTCGCAGTGCAAAGTGACGTTGTGAGGTGCTGACTTGGCAAAGGGCTAACCAGAAACGGTGGCACAGCCGGAAAACCCAAACCAGGACACAAGCAGCCGGCAAATATGCGAAACGTGGCGCGAAGAGCATGTTCAAGTGCTATATACTTGCATTTGCATTATGTAAACGCATTCTACCATCCAGCCAAACCTGCTACACGGGAAAATATATTCAGTATGGAACAAAATGTTTATCTGACTGCTCTTGTGGGCAGAAGTAATATACGAAATACTATCATGAAAAGGATATCCGAACACTTCATATATTTTCCAGCTCAGATTTTTTGTCTGCACCATTCAGCAAGCCAGTGAGTCAGGCAGCCTGCCAAGTGAAGTGGGCATGTGGTTTACATAAGTCGAGAGTGGAACCCGGACTTATAGCGGTGTACTGGTACTGGACCTACAACAACAAATGTGTGGGTATAGGATTGCTGAAAACGAAAGGAGTGCAAGGAACTCGGTGTCGGGGCACAAACTAAGGGAGAGCAACTGCTGTCAGAGTCTTTATGTAACCGTAGACACTCGTGTAATGCGAGATCCAGATGGGCAGGCTGCCAATATAAAGAGCACGAGACTGCTCTAAGCTCACCCATAAAAAGGACATTCAAGTGTCTATCAAATAACTGACGTCACCATCTACTTGCAGAACAGCAAACTCATAGTAGGCAAGTGTAAAATCGGAACAAGCTCACACCTATGCACCCATAAATAAATAGCTGCAATAAACTACTTCCAATTACTTTTGAAATAGGGCATCCCTTGGGGAAATCGCATTTAAATTAAACTATTACTCACCAGTTCCGTGCGGTCCCAACGGGCTCGATAATGACGAGTACATTTCCGGGCTGAAGGGGCGATATGAATCGCGACCCAGGTTGTGGGAAACTGCAATAAAAGTAAGGTGAAGAAAGAATTAATTTGATTTGCCAAAAGTCATAAAAATAAAACTGAGCATTGTTGATAAGTTGGAATACGGGGAAAGACAGAATTGTTTCTTATCGCAGAGCGATAAGGTGGGTTTATCTCACTTAGCTAGCAATGAAACGCAACTATCCTCGCAGTTCAGTTCATAGATTGCATCAAGCCGATCGCACGTACTGCTAAGAATGGCAAAGCTTGTGGATTTTGCGGAGGTGAAGCTTAGTGAGGTAGGTTTTTCTTGGAACCTTGTTCAGGACTCACAGAACACGTATCCCTAGGAATTGCTCGGTGCTGGATCCGGTGGAGCGGTGCGCAAAGCCACCTTTCAAGATCAGGAAATCGCAGTAAAGATATTCGATTTTCTAGAAGAAACAATTAAAAAAAATGCAGAGAGGGAAATCACACATTTGTCGGAGATCGACCACGAAAACGTTATCAGGGTGCTCGGCAGGGCCAGCGATGGAAAAAAGGACTACTTGTTGATGGAGTATCTACAGGACGGGTCCCTCCACGAGTTCCTCTATGGCAAAAACAAGTGGGAGTACACCGTGGAGCAAGCGGTGCGCTGGGCACTCCAGTGCGCCAAGGTAAGGTGCAAGGTCGGCTTAACCCACGGTCTGTTACATTTTCGTTGATTTAGGCCTTAGCATACTTGCATTCGTTGAAGCGGCCGATTGTTCACCGCGATATTAAGCCGCAAAATATGCTTTTGCATAATCAGCGCGAAGACCTAAAGCTTTGTGACTTTGGCCTGGCAACGGATATGTCCAATAATAAGTCCGATATGCGTGGAACATTGAGGTATATGGCTCCAGAGGCAATTAGGGAAGTAAAGTATACGGCTAAGTGTGATGTGTACAGCTTTGGAATAGTGCTGTGGGAACTAATGACCCGTAAATTGCCCTATAGTCACTTGGAGAACCCCAATAACCAGTTCGAAATTATGAAAGCTGTCACTTCAGGTAATTATTATTAATACCTAATTTATAAATATTTATACCCGTTACTCGTAGAGTAAAAGGGTATACTAGATTCGTTGAAAAGTATGTAACAGGCAGAAGGAAGCGTTTCCGACCATATAAAGTATATATATTCTTGATCAGGATCAATAGCCGAGTCGATCTGGCCATGTCCGTCTGTCCGTCCGTCTGTCCGTCTGTCCGTCTGTCCGTCCGTCCGTCTGTCTGTCCGTATGAACGTCGAGATCTCAGGAACTACAAAAGATAGAATGTTGATATTAAGCATACTGACTCCAGAGACATAGACGCAGCGCAAGTTTGTCGATTCATGTTGCCACGCCCACTCTAGAGTGGGCGTGGCAAAAAGTTTTTTGGCAAATCGATAGAAATTTACAAGTCTAATACAAAAATGAAAAAATATCAAAACATTTTTCAAAAGTGTGGGCGTGGCAGTTTTATGCGGTTTGTGGGCGTTAGAGTGGGCGTGGCAACATGAATCAACAAACTTGCGCTGCGTCTATGTCTCTGGAGTCCGTATGTTTAATCTCAACTTTCTAGCTTTTGTAGTTCCTGAGATCTCGACGTTCATACGGACGGACAGACGGACGGACAGACGGACAGACGGACAGACGGACAGACGGACAGACGGACAGACGGACGGACAGACGGACATGGCCAGATCGACTCGGCTATTGATCCTGATCAAGAATATATATACTTTATATGGTCGGAAACGCTTCCTTCTGCCTGTTACATACTTTTCAACGAATCTAGTATACCCTTTTACTCTACGAGTAACGGGTATAAAAAGTGAGATACAGATTCCCATATCGTGCAAGTTGATTTCCAAACATTACAACTTCCACTTCGCACTGCTTACTGCTTATGAATAATGGTATTCGATAGTTGAAACATCACTTATTTTTTGTTAAAGTTTCGCTGTTTAATTTCTTTCAAATTTACATTTATATTTCAGGTGTTAAACTGCCAATGGATGCAGTGAGATCCGATTGCCCAGAGGGCATCAAGCAATTAATACAATGTTGCCTGGAAATTAATCCCGAAAAACGCCCCTCTACGAAGGAGATCGAAAAGTACCTTGGTGAACTGTATGAATCCGGCACTGACGAGGACTTTATCCAGCCATTGGATGAGGATACCGTCGCTGTTGTGACCTACCACGTGGATTCGTCCGGCAGCAGGATAATGCGTGTGGATTTCTGGCGACGTCAGTTGCGTCCGATCCGCATGTCTTTCCCGATAGTGAAGCGGGAAGCCGAGAGATTGCGAAAGGCCGTTGGACTAGCAGCCGAGGATACGGGCAGAGAGACCGCCAGGGCGGCCCAGGATGGAGAGCGGGAAGTTCGGCGGGCTGAGAAGGACACGGAGCGTGAAACCTCGAGGGCTGCCCACGATGGAGAGCGGGAGACGCGGAGAGCGGCTCAGGATGTGGGTCGCGAAACTGTACGGGCGGCCAAGAAAATAGGAAAGAAACTGCGCTTCTGACCAGAAATATGATTATTAATTCGTTATGCTAATGTGCGGAGAATGATTAATAAAGCCGACTGCATGCAGAGAGTCCTCTCGGCAGCAGCAACCCTTTCACAAAGGACGATTCCGTTGCAAATGCAAAACTGCAAGGGGTAGGCCTATGAAAAGCTTAGACTGCATTAAGCACGAAGGATAAGGAATCCTGAATGCAGAGGAGAGGACTGGAAAGGTAGATGTGAGGGATGCGAACAACAACGGCAAGGATGACGGCTAAAGGACGATGACGGCGGACATGACAGCGACGTCGAGGGGTGGAGTACAGTATGTACCAAGCGGTGCATTGCTGCTCCTGGCACAGCGCGACTCCTTGGCGTTTTTGCATTGTTTCTCTCTATAGGAGCACACTCGTATGTGTGTGTGTGTTTGTGTGTGTGTGTGTGTGACCGGAAACTGCCATTTAAAGTGCATTTTGAAGAGTCGCTCAGTCAGAAGGGATCCAGTGGAGCGGGAGCGGAGCGGGAGCCAGAGCTTGAGCTTTACTTGTGTGTTAAGTGAAAAGAAGAAGCCTCTCCCCTCCCGGCATTCCCCATTTTTTCCTGGTTTGTCGTTTGGTTTCTGCATGCATGCAAGCAGCTCCGTTTGTGAGGGGTCCTCCAGCCCCTCCTGCCCCTCCAACCCTTTCTACCCCTCTAAACACCGCCCTCAACCACCAACGTGTGTAATCCAACTCCTTTTAATTACATTCAATACCCCGTCCACAAATGTCGTCCGTCTGCTCCAAGGTGTTGGCAGCCAGGTTTTGTTTTATTTATTTTTATTTTGTGCCCCTGCTACTACCTTGCTCCATCTTTAACCTTCTGTCCAAATATCGATTTTCAGGATTCAGGATCCCCAAGCAGTCCCCACTGGCAAGCCCCTGTAAGCTCAACGAGGTGTTAAACGATTTTTTAAGAGATTGCAGAGCTTGTGGCCATAACGCAATCCAATCAAGTGTCACTAATCTCGAAAGAGAGATCATATTTGCATAAACTGCACTGCGTTTACTTTCAGATATGACTGTATTGCAAATTAATGGGCCAATTATCTGCTTGTATATTACAAGTATCGTTCCATAAATAAATACTTCATTTAATTATTGAAAGATGAATATTTTTAAGTGGATGAGGGTAGACAGCAAAAATTGTGACGAACATAGTGACGAAACGCTCCAAAGCGAGCGACACACAACACATCCGAAAGTATTGGTCCTCACGCCAAATATAAAGAAGAGGATTCGCTATGGTCGATTTCCCCGACTATCTGATACCCGTTACTCAGCTAGTGAAAGTGCGAAGGCGTTAGAGTGGGCGTGGAAAAAAGATTTTTGGCGAATAGATATTTACATAACTAACAAAAATGTGAAAAAATATCAAAACCTTTTTTAAGTGTGATCGTGGCAGCTTTGTGCGGTTTGTGGGCGTTGGGATGGGCGTGGCAAAAAGTTGTTTGCAAATCGATTGAAATTTATAATACTAATAAAAAAAATAAAAAATATCAAAACATTTTCTAAGTGTGGGCTTGTGGGTGTTAGTGTGGGCGGCTTGTGGGTGTTAGTGTGGGCGTGTAAAACAGTTTTACTGCAAATCGATAGAAATTTATAAGACTGATTAAAAAAATATCAAAAGTCTCGGCTTAACAGTATTGGGCGGTAGAGTGGGCGTGGCAACATGGGTCAACTTTCTAGCTTTTGTAGTTCCTGAGATCTCGACGCTCATACGGACAGACGGACATGGCCAGATCGACTCGGCTATTAATCCTGATCAAGAATATATATTCTTTATATGGTCGGAAACGCTTCCTTTTGCCTGTTGCATTCTTTTCAACGAATCTAGTATACCCATTTACTATACGAGTAACGGGTATAATTAGTTAGGCCTAACAGCAATCAATGAAGGCCGCAATTAGTCAAACACATCATCGCAAAGCGAATTCCTAGGCAACCTATTCATTATCCTTCCCATTAAATTTCCGTATCCGCCACAGCACGCCCCCTTCATGCCGCCCACATTTAATCCCTGGACAAAAACAATGGGAACTTTAATCGTTCACGCTTCGCTTGGTCTCGAGAATCGCTCGGTTGTGTTATGTTCTGCACTGGGCCCCTACTTGAGGCATTTGGAAGCAGACGGGCCAACCGGCGTTTTCAGAGGAATAGGTCAGTACGGCCGAGTGAGAATTTTCGAGTGTATGCGTGTGTGCCGTCTGTAGTGTGTAGTGTGTAGTGTGCAGAGAGCAGTGTGTGGGGTCGAGTGCATTCTGTGTTTCAAGTGCACGTGTTGTAGAAACTTGCGAGGTAAAACAAAGGCGGGATGGAAACGCGACTGGCGGGCCAAGCTCCTGCTCCTATAAGTGCCGCAGGACTTGGCTGTACATTATGTACGAGACCGCTGCCCGTTCCACTCCCCGCATCCCTTCCCGCATGGGCGCGATGCAGTTGGGCTCACACCGCAGCGGGGTCAACGACAGCACAGAAGGTCAAGCACACGCACACGGAACAACAACAAAATATGAGTTCAATGAGTAGTGGTATTTGCTCAATCTCAGTGTCATGCAAACAATTATCAGCGCACTACTGCATGGTAAATCCCTGATTGCTGGGAAGCGCTAAAATCGGTTTGGTCCCATTCCAAAATTAATATATTATTTATAAGAAAACCTTTCAAGAAAGGATGCAGGCAAGGCAAGCCAGCGGATCTTTTAAGTTGTTAGTCGCTTTTGAGCTAGTGGCTAGCATAATTAAAGGTAAAAGAGCATCCAAAGTATCATTGTATAGTATATTTAACTAAAATAACATTGTTTCCGACCACCTTCTATAAATTACACCTTTAGTTCTCCTTGTACACGGCAACCAGAAAAGCGCAAACGGACTTGTCAGAAAAATGCGTCAGGATGTGGCAAATGAACGACTTCTATTTCACACACCAAACTTTGAGTGAGTCCAGTGATTAATGTCCCCCTATCTCCGCAGCAGCTGCTGCATAAGGTATCTCCTAGATAAATCCGACAGCAGCTGATGAAGAGGAAGATGATGCTGAAATGAGCGCTTGACTTCCGCTGTAAGTTTTGCCTTTTCGCATTGCTGTACTCGAACCCGAGCCTCAATCTGCATCCAAATCCGATTCAGGATCTGAAGCTGACCATAGAGAAGGAAATCTTTTGTAATCGTGCGATAACCCCGACGAGTGCAGAACTTGAAACTCAACCCTTAAGCGGGCCTGGAACAATGCCAGGAGCAGGAGCAGAATCAGAAGCAGAAACAGGAGCAGCGACTGCAATGCAATTGCATGTCCAGCCTAGCAGGATGCCAGGCAGTCGGATCCAGGCAGGTCCTTGCCGGCAATTAGAACACAAGCGATTGCCATGGCCGAGGCTTCCACTTTCTTTTTTTGTGTGTTTTTGTTCATATTTTTCGTTGTTTATTTACATACATATCGAAATGGCATTATAATGCGAATAATAGCGCAGGGATTGTGCGGTTCCTGCGATGCATTCTGCAATCCTATTGTCCTCGCGGAATAACGAGAGCGAGCGAATCCTTTATTTTGTTGTTTTTCTGTATCCACGCCGTATCTTTTGTGGCGGTCAATACGATGCCTGGTGGAATGCAATGACCGGTCCGCAGGACAACGGACAGAGGACATCGAACGATGGCCGGCTCAAAACGCATTACGAGGCACAGAAAGGAGCGAAGCAATTTGCATTGTGCCATCGGAGGGACAGGAAGCCGGATAGGCCTGGGATGAAATTAATACGCATAAATTACAGAGCGGATAAGCGATGAGTAGTCTTGGGAAAAGCTCCCTTTCGGCCATCTCGACATCGAATGCCGATGGGAAAATGATTTAAGCTGGGCAAGCAGTGCTTCTGCAACCGACACCTCGAGTTGGATAAAGATCATCTGTTCTTTTCAAGTAGTTTGTACGAAGGCCTAATTAGAAGTCTCGAAATAGCACAAGCGACTCAAGTTTGTGCACAATGCAAAACTTTTGGTCGAAATAAAGGCAGGTGCACTGGAAAAAGTCAGCGAATTTACTATATATTAAAATATATGTGTTTTGAAAGCAATAAAGAACACTACAGTCGAGGGTCACGACTATTAGATGCACAATAAACATTTATTAAGGCAAAATACCACTTACGGATAGACGTCATGTGCGAATTGGGGAGCGTGGCACTACAATCCGCAAGCTTAAAATCCGCTTTTTTACTTTAATAGTTCCCGAAATCTCGGAGGTTATACGGACAGGCAGACGGACACGAAAAGGTCGAATTGGATAATGTTCCTGATTTAGAATGTATAACTTTACAGCTTACAAAATTGGAAGCGAGAATCACAAAATAAAATGCAAGTATATGAGACACCGAGTTTTTGTGAGAAATAAATTAACAATTTTGTCCTAGATCCTCATATAAAAGTAAGTGTTATTTTGTAGCCATGTAGGCTAGGAAAATATTGCCACTTAGTCCTCTGCGGCAGGTAACGTGAAAACTGTTTGCCAACTGTGGCACAGGAAGCAGACTGGATAGAACAGGATAGAGCCAGGACACCAGGACCTGTAATTTGCTGAGTCTTCAACAGCAACTGAAGGAACGGACCGAGGTCGACGGTGCTTGTCGGCCATTCCTTTTCCGGTTATGCTTGGCAACTTTAGCTATTGTCGTAGGTCTTCGAAACGGGAGCAGGACAAGTCAAAGAACCAACAGCCGTCAGCTCTGTTATTTTCAGTTCTGGTCTGGCTAGGCCACTTGCCTCGCAGCTAGTCGGCTGAACCTGCCGCAGGACTCGGTCGGCACACACGCCATATGCGCAGAAGGACAACAATTGAATTACAAAATTACTTGCTGCTGCTGTTACTGCTTTTGCTGTCGTCGTCCTCTGAGGACGAGGACGGCTGGCAAAACTAGTTGTAGTGCTCGCAGGACAGCCAGACTTGATTGGCATGGGGAGGGGATAGGAAAGGGGTCAGGGAAGGGCTCCCTCAAGTGTCTCTTGGCCGGGGTTGAGGACATGTTTTCTAAAACGGAAATTAGGTGACAGGACGAGGCGAACAAGCGGGCTTTTGGTTCTTGTCGACAACGTCTTGGGTCAACTTTAATTGCCGCGTTGTTTGGGGTCGTACACTTGAAAAAAGAGAATCTGAAAATGTTGTATTTGTATTTTTCTGTATTTTTTTCACTTTGGCATTGCAATCGTAATTACTATCCAACTCCATTCAAAACTTGGTTAGGAACCTTAAAAATTAAGATCATGAGTATAGCGTGTTTTGATAAGGATAAAGAAAAGAAATCTACGCAAACGCGACGGCAATTAGCGCTTCTTCGTTTGCCCAATAGCACTTGGGGCCATAGAACATGCAGAGTACGCAGTTCTTTACACTTTGTATCTGCAAATGTATCTGCATCTGTATTTGTATCTGTAAATGTATCTGTATTTGTATCTGCGAGTGGGCCGCATTTGTATCTCTCAGACTGTCTGGCTGAGGGAACGCGCGAGAGTCGCGTGTGCAATGCTGCAAAAATGTTCAAATTCATTGCTTTTAGCTATATATTTTTTTTTACTTTTCACTTTTTTTGTATTTTTCATTTTCGGTTTGGTTTGGGTTATCGTCTGGCAACGGCAATCATAACAGCCAGGGGCGTAGAGGTGGGTGCAGGGGGTGCCCATATAGCGACCAGTGCGAATACAAAACAAAATGATGCAGAAAGCGAGAGGTGCGGCGAGTTTCGAGGATGACGAAAACTGAAACGAGCCAAACGCACGAAGACTCCACCGATTTGGCCGCATGAGGACTCGGATTCAGATTCACGCGAGGATTGCGGGCAGCGGAGAGTGGTGATTCGAGGCGGCATCGAGGGGCAGGAGCAGCCAGCCAGGCAGCGACGACGACGACGTCGACGACTTTGTGGATTTTGATTCTGGGTCATTCACCCTTGACAAAAAACACATTTTCGCTCTGTGTTAGGCCGCTTTTGTATTTTGTATGCGGTGTTGCTGCCGTTTGCTTGCTTTGTTGCTGCTTTTTGGCTTCTTTGCTGTCTTTTTCTGCTTTTTGCTGCTGATTGCTAACGTACAGGCAGGCATCCACATTCGGACCCCACTCTCCACTTGATTTGGCTTATTTTGCTGCCCGGGATCGGGGATCAGATCGTATTGAAGTAGAGTAGTGGAGTGGAGTGCAGAGTGCAGAGTGGGGTGGGGTGGTAGAGGACTGGATCGACTGGAAAATCGCTTTGCATATTTCCAAGTCCATGTCCCAATCCCGATCTAAGTATGTATGTTCATTTGTCGGGCATTGTTCATGTTCGCTTTTGTTTTATTATATTTACGCCCCAAAAAAGAATTTCTGTTTGATTTTGTTTAAATTGTTGTCCGTTGTCTGGCATTCTAAGATGGTTTCTATATTTATTTTTCCATCTTGTTTATCTGCGCTGCGCTTTTTGTTCTCGGCTGGTTTTTTGAACCCTCGCCTCGATTTAGAAGGCAATTTTGTGCAAAGAATGGAAACCATTTTGGGCCCTGGTCCTGATAAATATTATCGCAAATTAGTCAGTGCGGCTATTATTAAATGTCTTCTGCGAGTTCATAAAACTCTGGGAATAAGCCGGAGAAGCGCGCAAAGCGAACATTTTTATATATTTATATTTAATTGTCCAAGATTCATTAAATACTTATTTATGGTGGAAGTAATTTCTTATTATCCTACATTAATTAAAGAAATTTTAAATTGTATGGTACGGTCTTTTCAGCAATATATTTACGATTTCAGACCAAAGGCTTTTGTTGGTTCTCATCAGTTTGTGCCAAACTTTCAAATTTCCCGACTTGTTCAATCCCCAGTTGGCAAACTTTTAATGCCCTGGCACATGGCCGAATTAAAACGTTATCTGCCATGCAACGTTGCCAAATCTCCTGGCTCCTCTCCATGCAACATCATTTTATAGAGCTGCCCCTTCCCCTGCCCGCGGAAAACTCTCTCCCCTCGCCAGTTGGCTCAAAGCAATTGCCATTTAGGACAACTGCGGCAACAACAACGGAATTTACACAACAATCAATTACAGTAGCCGGGCGGTGCTAACGAAAACAAAAAGCGAATGGGCCAACTAAAACAAAACACACGAGACCGGCAAAAACGAGGCCAGAACAAAATAACAGCACACTGAAAGAAAGTATACCAGTTCATTTGCAAGGGTTGTTTTCAATCTAAGGTCAGACAAGGAGGTTCTTTCACGTTCGAATTATAAATTGCACTATCCGTTTAAGAATTTTTTTTTTCTTCATATCTATTCACTGAATCTGAAAGTGAATGTAAAAGGTTATCACGGTGTTCTTAGTTGTATGTAAGTACATATCTTATAAAATGTATCTTGTAGATAGTATAAATATTCGTTGCAGTGCATTGTTGCGATTCCCACGTGGAAAATAAAGAGGTGGTAGAGGCGCGTAGATTTATCTGCATTATGCCACACCGCTGCAGGTACGCATACTGATGCACTGTCTCACAGATACACCCACATACACGTACGGAAATGTCAGTCGACAAACTGGAAATTATGTTTGTGCCGAATTTTAGTTTTGTCGGCCAGGAGGGTCCCCCTGCAATCCAACTGGCAAAAAAGCTACTGGCCAGGGGAAAACGAACAACAAAAGCAAAACAACAAACGACAGGTGTAATAAATAACCTAGGCGAAATGGCCAGGACGAGGATGCAGCAATGTAATGAAAGTGGTGCAGTGCGAGAGCAGAGGAGGGTCAAGGAAGGGGTCACCCGACTCGTCCACTAATTCGTGTCATTTAGCGCAGGTGGCGACAGAAGAGCCACAGGGGCAGGGAAGAGGAAGGAACTGCACGGAGGGGGAGCAGTCTGTATAGCAGGATGAGGATGAGCAGGACGACCACAACAGATTGACGCTGGACGATAGCGCCAGGAAATGGCCTTTGGGGTCTCAGGGGTCCAGGGACGAAAGCTTCAAGCTGTGACCACGGCCGCAAAGTTGCCAAAATAGCTACTATGGGTGCTGACCCGAATCTGGATTAATTCAATCCCTATCACACAGGAGAGTTTAATAATTCAGGAGGGGCATCGTGTCGCCTAAGAGGGTCATTGGGCAGGGATGTGAGAAGAATGTAAAGGGGTGCAAATTTTACCTGATGCATTTGTATATCCTTACAAAGGGCATAATGATGAATTTATTTAGAAGCTGCCGTCTGTTCTCATCCGTTTGCAATAGTTTTCTTTATAATAAGTATATCGGATCGGATATGTTCGATCGGATTACAAAGAAGTATTCGAATGCTATTTTGGTATACATTATTTTCTTTTTTATATTTATAATTTCCGTTTTAAATGATTTAAAATAGCTATTATAATAATATAATTTTTATTCGGTAAATGTATATAACCTTCGGCATGGTAAGATAGCCAACTTTTTATTTTCAAATATTTTAATATTTTAAGCATTGGATTTTTTGATTTTAATTTAAATGCTATACCCCTGAATGCCGTTAATATCTATATGGTGGGAACATATGTGGAAATCTTGTCAGTTTTTGGTCAAATTTAATTAATGGACCAAGTGCAAGCCGCTACCGCACTATATTCCTAAGCACACTAAAACAATTTAACGGCACACAAATTTCTGCACCTCCAGCCCTTTTGATCAATTTTCATTTTTGGCCCAGTTCCAACGGCTAGCTACAGTGCACTCCCCTGTATTTGGGATTGATTATACTAATTTGAATTTAGGAAATTACTACCAGTTCGATAACACAAACAGTGCAATAATCGATGAGAAAGCTTACTCGTATCAACTAAATTATTTGCTTTGCAGCACTGGTAACTATTTCTTAATGACATAAACAAAAAATTTGTTTCCTAATTATTTAGTGAGACAAATCGTTACTAAAATTATAATGTTATGCCTAAAAACAATGGATCCATTAGGCAATCCCGGTTACTGGGGACTTAAGGAAGGAAAATATGTTATTCTTATATGCTATTATATTGATGTTTAATATTTATATTTCTTTAAAATAGAAATCGAACACAGGCCATTTTTTAAAATGTTCGATATCAGTCGGCAGTGAATATAAACAATATATCGATACTATCGAGCAGGTTGGCCCATCTCTATTTGAGGGCGTAGTTCCAACAAGTGCTGAGCATCACAATTTTCTATTACTAATCCCAGCTTGGCGTTGGCCCGCCCTAGAATCTCATTTTATGTTTAGTTTCTAAGTTGATAGTGTTGTTCGTTTTATTTGCAATAATTGTGTGCGATAGGAGTCGGGCAAAATGTTCCCCTCGTCGATTTTGGGGCGCAGCTATTTGCTTTTTATGCTGGTGCTAGCCGTGGGCGTGTTCGCCCAACACGAGTGGCAAGCCCGGGATGCCTTCGACGAGATCAAGAGGCAGTTTGACAAGGTGAACGCAGATAACTGCCCCATCCAGCACCATTCGGACCTGTTCATGCCCATGGATGCGGTGTCCCACAAGCCGGACATCAAGGAGATCAACGTGAATCCGGTGTTCCCCAACCGCACCGCCCTGCTGCATCTGCAGAATATGGCGCTTAGCAGAAGCTTCTTCTGGAGCTACATCCTCCAATCGAGGTTTATTCGTCCCGCCATCAATGACACCTACGATCCCGGCATGATGTACTACTTCCTGTCCACCGTGGCCGACGTCTCCGCCAATCCGCACATCAACGCCTCAGCCGTGTACTTCTCGCCCAACAGCTCGTATTCCTCCTCGTATCGCGGCTTCTTCAATAAGACGTTCCCCAGATTTGGGCCAAGAACCTTCAGGCTGGACGACTTCAACGACCCCATTCATCTGCAGAAGATATCGACGTGGAATACCTTTGATGTTCAGGATCTGGGCGCCCATCACCCGGACTCCATATCCAAGGACTACACCCACGATCTGTATAAAATAAACGAGTGGTACCGCGCCTGGCTTCCAGACAACGTTGAGGGACGGCATGACACGAAGATCACCTACCAGGTAGAAATCCGCTATGCGAACAACACGAACGAGACGTATACCTTCCACGGACCACCAGGCTCTGAGGAAAACCCTGGTCCCATCAAATTTACAAGGCCGTACTTTGATTGCGGCAGGTCCAACAAGTGGCTGGTAGCCGCTGTAGTGCCCATTGCGGATATCTACCCCCGACACACCCAGTTCCGGCACATTGAATATCCCAAGTAAGATACCTTAAATATCCGCTGGATTTCCTACCTCTAATCTTTGTCTCTTTTAGATACACTGCAGTTTCGGTTCTTGAGATGGACTTTGAGCGTATCGACATAAACCAGTGTCCCTTGGGTGAAGGCAACAAAGGACCGAATCACTTTGCGGACACTGCGCGTTGTAAAAAAGAAACCACAGAGTGCGAACCACTACAAGGCTGGGGCTTTAGGCGCGGGGGCTACCAGTGCCGTTGTAAGCCAGGTTTCCGACTGCCCAACGTGGTGCGGCGACCTTATCTTGGCGAGGTTGTGGAGCGCGCATCGGCAGAACAGTACTACAACGAGTACGATTGCCTTAAAATAGGGTGTATGTATAAGGTAGCAATATGTAGAAGTTCGATTTGACTGTTCATGTGTTTTATAGGGATTCAAAAGCTACCCATTCAGTGGGACAAGGCCTCCTACCATGTCCGCCAAAAGTATCTGGACCGGCACCCGGAATATCGCAACTACACTACCGGCTCTCGATCACTTCATGCTGAGCACTTAAATATTGATCAGGCATTGAAGTATATTCATGGAGTCAACTATCGTACTTGCAAAAAGTAAGACATATTCTGACCTCTTCTAGCCGAGGTTAATTCATAAAACTAATCAATTATACTATTGCCCTGACAGCTTCCATCCGCAGGATCTGATTTTACGCGGTGATGTGAGCTTCGGCGCCAAGGAACAGTTCGAGAACGAAGCCAAGATGGCCGTGAGACTGGCCAACTTTATTAGCGCCTTTCTGCAGGTAAGCAAACGATTCAGAGCAAGGGATTCCCATCGCCTTCACGCTAAATGAAGAGCAATAATTGATAACCCGACACCTATTAAGAGCCTTCGACGACGGCTCTTGAAATCTTCTCAAGTGTAAATTATAATTTTCCACGCGTAATTCAACTTCCTCGAATTTCCTGCATTGCCAGTTTCTCGGTGCTTACCGCTGCTGCTCGTACTATTTGGCATTCTGAGTTGCCAGCCGCGCGGCGTGAATTAAATATTCAGTGTCAAACCATTACCAAATGCTAAATTCATTAGTTTGAGCCGAGGACACGAAAAACGGGTTCACCACAAGGCGTCGTCTTCATTAAAGACCATTTGCAGCAACAACGAACACAGGGAAATTCTGGGGATGAGAGTCTCCTCCCTGCTCACTCTCTCTATGTTCATATTTGCACAAGTTGTTAGCATTGAAAGCTGAGTTGAGGGAAACTTTTCCGTTTCCCAAAACCGAAAATGTTCCCCAAACTATTTTTTATAGTATACTTGTATATATAACTTGATTTTCCGCCTTACAGGTATCGGATCCCAACGAAGTGTACTCGGGCAAGCGTGTGGCCGACAAGCCGCTGACCGAGGATCAAATGATCGGTGAGACCCTTGCCATTGTCCTGGGCGACAGCAAGGTTTGGTCGGCCACAATGCTCTGGGAGCGCAACAAGTTCACCAATCGCACATATTTCGCACCCTATGCATATAAAACTGAGCTCAACACGCGGAAGTTCAAGGTGGAGGACCTGGCGCGGCTCAACAAGACGCACGAACTCTACACGGAGAAGAAGTACTTCAAGTTCCTGAAGCAACGCTGGAACACCAACTTCGACGACCTGGAGACCTTCTACATGAAAATCAAGATACGCCATAACGAGACAGGTGAATACCAGCAGAAGTACGAGCACTACCCCAATTCGTACAGAGCTGCCAACATCAAGCACGGCTACTGGACTCAACCGCAATTCGACTGCGACGGATATGTGAAGAAGTGGCTAGTGACCTATGCGGTGCCCTTCTTCGGCTGGGACAGCCTGAAAGTCAAGCTGGAATTCAAGTAAGTTGAGGGGATAATGTGGTATAGGGGTTGCGTTGAGATCGAGCGACTTGTTGGGCCGGTCCGTTGCGTGCCGCCGTCGCGGGCCGCTCAAACCCCTTTTTAGGAAACAGTCCCACTTTCAATTCCTATCCCAGTTTCATTCACATGCAAATGCGCTGGGCTTGATTGTCTAATTTTGGAGTGTTGACAAGACCTAACTTTTGACTTGTGACTTCTGGCATTGTGATGCAAATAGGAACAATTAAACAGACTAATTTGTTTGCTCTGCGCAGGGGTGTGGTGGCCGTCTCCATGGACATGATGCAGCTGGACATCAATCAGTGCCCGGACTGGTACTACGAACCGAATGCCTTTAAGAATACACACAAGTGTGACGAGCAATCCTCCTACGTAAGGACAATCTATTAAAACTTGGTATAAATAATGGTCCAATCTAATTTGCTTCTTTTTTGTTTAAGTGCGTTCCCATTATGGGTCGAGGATATGAAACCGGAGGCTACAAGTGCGAGTGCCTGCAGGGATACGAGTATCCTTTTGAGGACCTGATCACCTACTACGATGGACAGCTCGTCGAGGCCGAGTACCAAAATATCGTAGCTGATGTCGAGACCCGCTACGATATGTTCAAGTGCCGATTAGCCGGAGCTTCGGGTCTGCAATCCGCTTTGGGACTTGTGGTCGCGCTGATCGGGCTCACGCTCACCCTGCTGTATAGATTTAGTTAAGCACCGCACGCCAAATAACTAACGCAAACTTCCGTCCAAACAAAACTCACATCAAATCTCTCCACAAAAGATATAACTACAAAGCAACACAGACACAAAATTGACACCCAAAAACAAAACGAGCTGCCAGCCCAGCTCTCCATCGTTGCTCCCTTTGAACATTGTCATCATTTATCTGCAAGGCGATTAAGTTGTAGACATAATCTATTACAATGAATCTGGTTATTTGTCATTTCTATCAAAGGCGGCAGAAGCAGCACAAGCAGCAGGAGCAAAAGCAGCAGCATCGTCAGAAAAGCGCAAACAGCCGCGCCTACTGCGCTCAGATTACGGAAATGCCGTGTAGCTCGTCTTTTTCTCCTTCGGAGATCCTCTCTAATGTCCGTGAAGTCGCACAGCTGTGTGTGCGTATGTGCGGCGATCGCAAACCTGTTAACATCGGAACCCAGTTAGGCCCAGGCGTACCTACACCCATCAGGGAGGTCGTCCAGGTCCTAGCTGAGGGTTGTTTGTGCCGCACACACACCTTTTTTTCCTACCAACGGATGCCACAAAAAATCCAACGCTGGCGTCGTGTTTTTCTTATATTAAATCGACGATGGTCTGTTGGCTGCGATTTTTTCTGAATTAAATATGTATGCCGATGCTGCTGCCGCTGTGCCGTTTTTTCCGCTTTTTGTTTTTTGTGCCTTGATTATCATATGCGCTTGAATTTTTATTATCTGTACCCTGAGAACTTTTTCTATGCGCTGCAAGAACCAGTTTATCAGCCACTTGGTCTCCTAGCAGGGCAAAAAGAAATCTCCAGCTTTTTTCATTAAAACTTTATAGGCATAGGTAGCTGGACAGGGGCAGAAAAAATCTTTTTCACACATTTTTCATAGTCATTTCAGGGCAGCAGCGGTGGGCAGTAACTGTCTCAGCATTCGGGCAACTCCTCCATTTCCATGTGGAAAGATGCCCGAGTCTGCCGAAACACGTTCGAGTGGCTGGCTGTGTCCGCTTTTGGTTTTGTTTATGGGAGTCTTGTCCCCCCTGAACATTCCGCAATTTATTTGTAGATCAGTACAAAGCAAAAAGAATCAATCAAATGTGTAAATTGTGCCTTAAACTGAATATTTCTAACACAACAGACTATATCAAACATCCGTCCAATGAGTAGTCTATTTTGTATTATGTATTTACATATCTTAGTGATAAGTGCCTTGAGACAAAATCGCAAAACTTTTACAACATTCTTGAGTAGCCTAATGTATAGAGTTTAAGTGTCTTTTAATTTAAAAGAAATCCATCCATATACACAATGTTCAAATATATGATTTTGTAGTAAAAACCCACTGACTTACCAAACTTATTCATGTTGTAGGCGGATGTCCCCGACGTCAGTTGTCGGTGCTTCCTAATTCAGTTCTTGTCAATATGTGATTTTTCTTCACGCTTTACAATTTTTATATATTACGATCGACGAGCACAAATCAAGGACCAAAATCCAGCGATTCAGTGAATTTTCCAGCTTTTATAAAAGTGCTAAATGATATCACAATATGTGATTCTTTAGAGAACAAAACTAATTACAAAAGATCTTGAAAACTCCAAAACGTATTCACGTCGCTCGTCTTATCGCCGAGCGGCGTAAATTCTCCTCCAATAATATTATCTTATATATATTCGCGATCACTCGATCGATTGGCTCGATTTGAATTGGTTCGCGCTATCCTACGGCTTACAATCGGCTTTCTATCCACGAAATATTAAGAAGAATTTCCAATTTGGACTTTTATTTTTTTTAATCCTTTTAGAATTTTAACAAATTTTTGGAGGGGATTTATTCAGAATGGTTGATGTTTTAATACTGAGAAAATGTTCCTTCCTGACAGTTCCCTAGACAACTGAAAAGTGGCCCATGGCCTGCTGGTTTTGGCCCTTTAAAATATATAGTAAATTCCTCATAAGGTTGGGTTTTATTTAACTATTTATTTCGTGTTCGGTTTTTGTGTGTTCTAAATACATCCCAGCTATACCATCGCCTCTCTTTTTGGATCGGGTTGTTAAAGGTATGTGGTGTATGCGGTTGGTTACCAAACATTTTTAAAAACTATCACAAATCAATTATTGGATGTGGCTACACAACTTAATTCATATAATATGCAACAGCTCTAATCTGAACGTTCCAATATGGGTACTCCCAGATGGGTTCAAAGAAGAGGCGGATGCGTTAGTACAACAGTATCCTTGTTGATTCCTTTCGACTCTATAACACTTCGAATTACGAACAACACATAAACATTTAAAAATACTAATACTTCAATTCGTTTTGACTCGGCTCACATTCAGTTTGCATTCAAATAAAAGCCTTTAAAAAAAGTTAATCCCTATATAATTGTTAAGTTTAAATGAAAAACCATTTAGATCTAGTCGCTAGATGAGCTTACAGTTTAATGTGATCCTTAGCCGGGTGAAATTTGAATATTCTCGGTGACGTCTATCAACTATTTGCATTCAATATCATGGCTTTTTTGTTCATTTTTTCGGTTTCTTTCCCTTCTGAAGGTGTGCCTTTCAGTGAATCCACTTTAAAATATTTGACTACTAATTGCCATTATAATTAATGTATATAATTGCTAAAACAATTGGCTTCGATTCCTTATACAATTTCGTAATAATTATGAGTATTAAATTATAACCGTATATAGTTAACTATCGGGGCACTTTTGAGCTCGATTCGCGGGCTTCTTCTCGGGTTTCTGTATCTTGAGACTGAGATTCAAGGCGAGGCAGGGTGCATGGTCATGGGTTCCTTTCATTGCAGGTAGGGAGACTAACTCCGTGCTTGTTTGTATCTGTATCTGTAACTGCAAATGTATCTCTGTTTCTGTAACTGTAGCCTTTAAATGTGTTATATTTGAGCAAAATTGTAACTGCATGCGATCCGATTGAACTTTTACATCAACAACAACGACAATTATTATGATATAATGGCAAACAAACTATAACCCATCTGTCTCGCTAATTAATCTGATTGTATCCTCTTGCTTATATGGTTCTGATATGCCTGAGCAAGTCCTGCTCCCTCAATCTGCGGGAGCGTAGTAGACCACGGTGGACTTTCTCCGAAATCCGAGATTAAAGAACGACGTCTCCGACTTCTTGCGCTCGTGCTCCTGCTCGTTTCCGAAGTAGGAGAAGAGCCGTCCGGTGGCTCCGGTAGTGGTTCGGTGGTGCTCCGCTCGCCCGCCACCACCGTGGACACTGTGGCTGCTGCTCTGGCGGTGGATCTTGGTCAGCGAGGTGTGCGAGTGCTGGCGCTGCAAGTGCTGCTGGTGGAGCGAGTGCTGCCGGTGGTGGTACTGCTGCTGGAGGTGCTGCTGGTGGGTCTGCTGATGCTGCTGCTGTTGGTGGTGCAAAAGTTGCTGGTGATGCTGTGCGTTGGCGCCGCCATGGCCATGTAGAAACCCAGAGGTGGTCGGCGACAGATCAGTCATCTCACACGGCCAGAGGGTGAACGAAGATGGGACCTTATGTATCCCGTCCGATAGTCGATAATGGTGGGATGCTGACCTGTTGAAGTACCGCTCCGAGGGCCGCGACCCCATCTATAGTTTGGGTTTTGGGAGACATGTTTTTTTTTTTTGTGGAAGACAAAGTGTCAACTGTTAGTATCGGCCGGGCTAGCTATCTGGGTAGGTTTCTCTTCTGTTTGGCATTAGTTTTAGTTATTTTCTAGGCATTTCTCAGGTGTTTAGCTCTAAGGCGCTACGAACACTCACATTTACATAGAGTAAGCGCTTGCATGACTATATCTTTTTGGACTGGGCACTGCAGGTTGAGCGGACTTCTCGGAACTTGGGTTCCGGGTGGAATCACGTGTCTCCAGTGCCCGCATTCAAAAGCCTAAGCGCTAAGACTTTTACGGATTTTTTACTGATGTTCTGTGTTTTTCTTTTATATATTACAAATACATCGTGTGTTTTGTGTGAGGTTGTTGGTGTGTGTGGAGTGTGTGAAGTGTGTGTGGGTTTTGGTGTGTGGGGCTGAAGCGGGGGATTAAGTTACGGGTGCCGAAATAGTTACATTAAGCGGTGCTCTCCAAAGTTCATAAGTAGCTGGAATAGCAAAGATACTTTTCAACAACATAGGCAAGCTGTAACGTTACAAAGCAAACGGAACTTAAAACAGATTCAACGACTTTTCAACATTTTTCGATTTTGGGATAGTGATTGATCTAGTGAGCTGTACATGAAGGATTGGGGGTGCAGCTAGTGATTCAGGAGTTTATCGAAAATAATCGTATGATGCTCTCACCGTTCGTTCGTTTGAGTTTCTCAGTCGGAAACTTGAATGTTACTTATCGTAGTTTGGTACAAAAGTGTTCCTAACAGTCGCATAACAGTTGTAAAAACTTTTTGGGTTTTCTGGGGAGTTGCGTGGGCGTGGCAGTGGCACATGGGCCTAAGCGAAAACAGTCGGAAGCCACACGCTGGTTTGGTTTTTTTTGGTATCATTCGTGCGATTGGCTCAAACAACATATGAGTCGGTTTTGACTGCGTAATACTTTCGTTTATGTTTGTAATGGGTAGCATATATATGCTGCGATCTGTGAGTCGAAAATCCAAAAAGAGTCCAGACAGAATGGAAGAAAGATAGGGGAGAGAAGAATAGAACGCATAACTTAAGGGGATGTCAAATAAGAACGTCAGAAAAAGTACGAAAAAAAGGAAATCAAGACGATGCCTGTCATGTTACTATTTCTACGAGTGGCAACTGTACCTTGGTAGAAGTACTTATCTCTAGCAAATCAATCAGGTTTTGTACTTACCCCGATCTGGCAAGTGGTGCATTCGATTTTTAGAGTTTTTCTTTGGTTTTAAGTTTCTTTTTTGAAAATCTTTTTACAAAATATATCTTGTCTTGTTCTGTTTTCTTTTTTGGTTTTCTGTACAATTCAGTGACTTGTCCAAAACTCTTAGCTTATATGGTGCGTGCGCGTGATGTGCCGCTGCGCATATCTGGTGGACGGTCCTGTGACTATAGCATCTCGTTTACAAAGCGCTGGCCTACCGCTACATGGATTTAATGTGTGGTCAGGTACAACAGTTTTTTGCGGTGTAGTTTTTTGTATTTTTGCAACGTAGGTCATTCAATTTGGCCAGGTCCCGTCCAGTTGTGTGTACGTGTTTTGGTGTAGGTGTGTGAAGAAAGAGAGAGAACAGTTCGAGAAGAGGAGATAGTCCAGAGAAACATAGAGAAAGAGAGAGAAAGAGAGATAGGCAGGTTGTGGCAGAGGTGAAGAAGAAAAACAAGAAGAAAAGAAGCAATAGTACAGATTAGCGGTGTTACTATATACAAATCAGGAGACTCTACTAAAGAGCTAAAGAGCTGCTAGATCTCTGAACAACGTGTGTAAACGATACAGCGGCTAAGCATTGAGAGGATGTTCTCGAAAGGGGCATGAGTCCTTGGCCGCTGCATCGTTGACAACCAGCAATCGATTTCAGATGGCCTCCAAAAAGAATATCATACAAGAAACGATTCAACGGAAGATCATGATCATTGCATTTACTCCGGTGTCTCCGAAAGTCAGTGGGTGGGTTGGTGGTTCTTGGGTGATTGGGTGAGTCTGTCATTCGGCATCCCATCGATGCACTTTATGTGAGGTGACTTTGGCTGGCGGTGGGCATTGCAGACTCTCGGATCGACTTACCTTAGCACTGGGCCAAAAAAAGAGTTTACCGAAATCTGGCAGACCGGGACTACTCGGTAAAACTTTACTTATTAATCAAAGGCTATCATACTGTTACTCAGATTAGCTTACGAAAAGAATGTGGAAATCAAAACTTAGATGCGAGATGTAAGGTGAGAAGATTCACTTGCAATCCTTATCAAACCAAACGAAACCAAATCAAACCCGAATTATCAAAAGTCTAGACAAGAGTTGACTAAGGATTATAACGAAATCGAATGAAAAACATACTTCGCTTACAGTTGGATTTTGATAAATATATTAGTAAGTTTGTTGATTGCTTGTCTCGGTATGGGCTGGGTATTTAGAGTAAGGTATTCCTATATGGTACAATAACGAAAAACCCTTTCAGATTTCGGGCACCGTGTTGTTTAGCTTAGGTTGTTAAAAACATACTCAATTCTCATCCCAGCCTAATCTCGAAACTCACCTCGCATTGTGACCCAACATTATGATGCTTCTGTAAAAAACAATTGAGAAATGTCGACACGTTTTTTATATATATAAGAAGTAGGTAGAGTATTAGCATAGAGTAGAGCTTGAAGAATTTAAAGTTAGGCAGACAGATCGCACAGAAATAAAGGAGCAACTCAAGATCAGATCAGTTTGGGAAACGAAAAACCGTCAATTCGAAACGAAAACGAAGAGAAAACGAAGTTCGGTTCAAACATGCCAATCACTAACAATTTGAATGCACTTTAATGTATATCATTATTTAGGTTTTAATCGTTAGGGTCAGGGCGTGGTTTTTATTTGGTCTCATTGTGGCCGGTAACATCCCGACTGGTTGGAGTGAAAATGATAATGGAAAACCGTCATTACTTGGGATGCTGGGGCTTAAATATCCAGCTTTGTTAAATTCGGTCATGCTATAATTTAACATCTATGCTAACTTGCGCTCTCCTTTCTAAGTGCAGACAGTTTAATTGACAAACAAAATTGAACCAAAAATCAAATTTATGTACACCAATCGGTTGATTGCCAAGTACAGACTGAACCCAATTACAAGAAGCTGCAATTCAGTAGAGATCACACAACAAACAGCCAAACATATCATCATCAGCAATATCATAGTCACCAGCATCCATATTGTTGGAGTTCTGCGTGGATCTTGAAATGGAAACTTTCGCAACACCAGCGAAACTCAAACTACATACATGTACGTTGAGGTGTGGGTGTGTGTGTATTTCAGGAGGTGTAGACGGGCTTGTGTCGTTTAGGTGTGGGAACTACTACAGTAATACAACCTCGGCACCAGCAACCAACATCCAGATACGAGGATATATCATACACAAGTGGGCAAAACAAAAGATTGGCTCTGAGATCGGTCGGGATATACCATGGCATTATGGGTGGTACATCTGTATATTATAGGGGTTTTGGGGTTGCTGATATGCCGAAACGAAACGAAATCATCAAAAATATCAACAACAATATGAATAAGTACATTTATGGTAACGGCAGCGCCAAAAAACGTTAAGAACAACAACGAGATGGGATTGTCAACCAATTGCACAACAGCCGAGGTAGTTAGTGTCTGTAGAACGGCTTTATTAATTTGTAACGATATATAGATATATGTATGTATGTCGTACATGTGTGTGGGGGTATATATCGGTATATATGGATATTTCGGTGTACATAAAGGCAAGTAAATATAGTTACAGTTCAATACACATGTCTATATATGTATTTCTTTCAACAAGGGTGAGCGCAAAGTTGGAAGCCAAAGTGTTGTAGTTTTTGCTTGTGGAATATATGGGTGTTAAGTATAAATACCTATAGATAGCTTAGAAGTTTTTGTTGTATTCAGTAAAAAATCTGCCAAGTTTCTGTTACTTATGATTAGCACTATGAGGTCAAAGTTCAGTACGAAGGTTAGATATCAGTAAACACAAATCCTTGGGTTCCTACGGTTCTAATTAATATCTAATGTCTTGAATCAGGGATTGGTTTGGTTTTCAATTTTAGTTTTGGGTTTTGGGCTTTGGGTGTTTGGCTTAGCTTGTGTTTTTGGCCTACCGAATGAGCATAGCGAATTTCGGCTAATTCACAACAACATTGGTAGCGGAGTATGGCACGAACGCTCTTTCTGCAAGATGTTTGTTTATATAAAATTAAATATATTTAGTTTATGTGAGTATACAGGAAATTAACAGCGTTTTATCGAAATCAAACATGAGTAGAAAGTTAAAATATTTCGATGATTTATTTTAATGTTTGCTTTAGTTATTAATGCCACTAGGTAGCAACAACAAAACAATATACAAAATAATATAGAACCGGAATAAACTGAAGCCGTAAAGTATTCAAAACAAACACGCACGAGTCTTTTACTCTGACAAAGAAAATTAGCATATTAATTGCATAACAATTATTCCTAGCAATATGAATAAATACGAAATATATTTCCACTTACCGCAACAATCGTGTTATATAGTCTGGCCAGTTGGCGGGAAACATGACGAGGAAAAATCCGATGCCAATCAGGATAACTCCGGCCAGTTTCATGCCAGCAAAGTTCGCACTGTACAGTATGACATCGAGGGCTAAGGAATCGAATGAGATCAGTTAAATTGGATATTCAAATATTTATATTTCAATCAGTTCCTAAAAACGGAAGGTCTCCCAGTTGAGCTTTATTCTAATAGATTACATCATTGAAAGCCATTGTTATACTTTTTGTATGGTTTACCAGTAACCAGTTTCCCAAGAAAGTGCTTTCCCATGGCCCATCGCTTTCTAAAAGTTTATGTCGCAATGTGCCCACTGCAAAGATCAAATTTTGTTTCGTGCCCCACGTGAGTGCCCCTTCTTAATACTACAATTTAAAACAACTCATAGTCACGGAATCCTTCAAGCGACTAGAGGCTAACCCTAGACCCCGACCAACCCGCTCCCAACCCAACCAACTCCAGGAAATAATGCTGAGGAGCTCGTCCGTGTACATACCGCCAGAAACGGGCACAGCCGTAATCAGACCCAATGTCACAAACATGTTGTACGTAACGGCGGCACTGAACTGCATCAGAACGTGGAAAACTGCAATCAAAATTAATTACGGCGATAAAAGTTTACGGCACAACAAATGCAGAAGGAGCAGGGCTGGGAAAGGAGTCCTACCGAGGAGCAGGAGGCTCGCCGCGAACAGCAAGTTCCAGGGTATGCTCTCCGAGGTGAGGCTTTCCGTGCCAGTCAGGTAGAGTCCCAGCACCACGGGCCACAGCAGCAGGGCGTTGAGGAAGCCGAGGGCGGTGAATATGAAGGCGATTTGGCTCACCGGCGGATCGCCCATCACCTTGCGGAACATAACCTGCGAAGCGACACGGCAACATGAGCACGACACGGGAAAGCAGGACATCACATGTGGGCGAGGGCCGGAGTACTCACCCTAAACACGGCATAGCCAGCTCCGGCCAATGTGGCCAGGACCACGCCGCTCAGGGTTCGGCTTTCCGTGATTCCATCCATGTAGGCTAGCAACGCTATTCCTGTGTCGCAAAGTATAATGGCCACTATCTGGAACATATGGGAGTTAGTCACTTGGTCACAAGGATTTGTATGCTATTCTAAAATTAAATTTAAAAACGAGCTTTATTTGCAACTAATTGCACAAACTTTTGATTGCGTAAAGTAAGAACAACTTTAACATGGAACGGTTACTAAAGCAAAGATTTTGTTAGGTCTAAAGAGACATTCAAAGAATTCCACGTCAAACATCAGATGTATGAAAAACTCATAACTTTTCAACCAAATAACTGGTCGCAAGCGAGTATAGATTGCTCTGCCCACTAGCAAGCCCCAAGGATGTCCTCACGCTACGACCGAGCTGTTACCATATTCTCGCCGGATGGCCACTTGTTACAGGTGGAGTACGCCCAGGAAGCTGTTCGAAAGGGCTCCACGGCGGTTGGGGTGCGTGGCGCCAATTGCGTGGTGCTGGGCGTGGAGAAGAGCTCGGTGTCCAAGATGCAGGAGGACCGAACGGTGCGCAAGATCTCCATGCTCGACAACCACGTGGCGTTGGCATTTGCTGGTCTTACAGCCGATGCACGGATCCTAATAAACCGAGGGCAGGTCGAGTGCCAGAGCCATCGCCTCAACTTCGAAAACGCGGTGACTCTCGAGTACATCACCAGATACATTGCCCAGCTCAAGCAGAAGTACACGCAGAGCAATGGACGTCGTCCTTTCGGGATATCCTGTCTAATCGGAGGCATTGACGCCAATGGCTCTGCACGTCTATTCCACACCGAACCATCCGGTGTATTCTACGAGTACAAGGCGAGCGCAACTGGACGTTCGGCAAATACTGTGAGGGAATTCTTTGAAAAGGCCTATCGTGATGATGAAGTGACCACCAAGTGCGGAGCCATTAAGCTGGCCATGCGTGCCCTTCTCGAAGTCACCCAGTTAGGCCAGAGCCGCCTGGAGGTAGCCGTTTTGGAGAAGGGCAAGTCAATGAAAATGCTGGACGGCAGTGTAATTGCCGAAATAGTTAAGATCCTTCAAAGGGAAAAGGAGCAGGAACTCCAAAGGAAGACACACAAAATGAACAAATGAAATAGTGCTTTCTAAACCCACAGATCGTTTACCTTACTTTTTTATATTCTTTGCTTTTTGTTTCAAACTATTATACGCTTTTCATATTATATTTCTTTTGAACTGTGTGTAAAGGGGGATCTTAGCGTTGCAGACAGGAATTACTTACTCTGACGCCCACGAACTGCTCGTGCAGGATCACCCAGGATAGCAGGTACACGCATGCCACGTTGGTGGCGAACAGGGCCAGGGCATCCGTGGCGTAGAGGACGTGCAGGGAGAGGGTGTACAGGTAGGTGGTGACCAGCCACAAAATGCAGAAGCAGAGGCAGCGATTGAGGAAGCGTCCTATGGATCAAGAGGCAGTCAAAAGGGTGTTCCAAGTGCGTCGGACGCAATCGAACTCACCCACGGTGAAGCCGCGCTCCCGGAATCCTCGCAGCACGTCGCCAAGGATGTCGCTCAGCTTCTCGCACTTGCGGGTGGAGACCAAACCCAGCAGGTAGATGTGGAAGAAGAGCAGCGAGAAGTTGGTGAAGAACCAGGCGGCGAAGAAGGGGGCGCTGAAGTAGACCGGCTGGCGCGGTGGTATGTTGAACATCTCGGTGGCGTCCTCGACGTGGTGCAGCGACGAGTCGCTGATGGCCAGTATGTCCTCCAGCTCCGTGCTCAAGTCGGCACGGCTCGAGGAAGTGTCCTGGTCGTCGTTCAGCAAGTCGTCGTACGGAGCACGGTACTTGTACATGTACTTAATGCAGTGGGTGGCCCCCACCCACGAGGCGGTCATCAGGATGGTCACGCACACTCCGAAGTACATCTGTGAAGACATGTGATCTTGGTATAAGTGGTGTTTTGATCGAATCAAATGCACTGCTATTATTGAACCCGAACAACAAGAGTATCAAATTATTGTTATAACTTAAGCGATCCTTCTTATAAACGAGGGAACGATTCACTAATGTTCCCACCTTCCGGGCCAGTTCAGAGCAGCATGACTCCTTGCAGGCCTGCAGCTTCCGAAAGCGAAGCTCTGACTCCTCCCCGTGCCCGTTGGCTTGCTGCTGCTCCGTCTGGGTGTCGCTGGAGTCGCCGCCTCCAAAGTGGTGTGCTGCATTGTGGCTGCCCGGTGCGCTCGTGGGGGTGTCTGCCGGGATGATGATCACCTCATTGGGGTCCTGTTGGCTCGACGAAATCGAGTCTTGGTGGGTTATTTGCGGGTTGCTCGAGGTGAGCACGTTGCTGAACCCGCAGCTGCCCGCTGCTCCGCTGCCACTGCCGCTGCCGTTCTGGGCAGACGATCCAGGGGCCACTGCCGTGCTGCTACTGGCTCCCGCTCCGCCGGTGCTGTTATTGCTGTACGGTCCATTCGTCGAGGAGTCGCCGGTGACCACCACGGAAGGAGTGCGCACTCTTTTCGGATTGAAAATGGCTGGAATTTCGCCGTCGCGCGTCATGCTATCACCATTACCGAGCTCCTTTGTCGCTCATAGTGATCCGGTCTTGCAAAATCAATAAATAATGAATACCACTGTCTAGCATAGTCTATGGGATTCTCTATTTATATGTTAGGGTCTCAATTTCACCTTCCATATCTAAATAAATATCTTCACTTTAAAAGTCAGAGTAAACTTAAAGCTGAAACCTGGACTTTGATGTAATTTATTAAGGAAGCCGTAGTCCTCGGTCCGGAGCCTAATCAATGATTCAGTTCGATTCGACCAGCCATGTTCCAACCCTGCGGCAGAGCCTAAGCAGTCTCGAATCAGGCTGTTCACGTGCTCCCGGCGATTAAAGATTGAGGAACACGCAAATGGGAGGCCATTTCTCGACTCTTTACAAGCGAAAGGCGCACCCAAAGCCCACGCAGCTTGTTCAGGGTCCGAGCAATTTGCATGGGCCCCACTTTTTACCACTGCCCTCTCCTCTGGGAGTAACGTAGGCCAAACTCAAGGCTAGGCCAGCCAAGTTTACGAGCACCGCCGCACGACCAGTCGACCAGTCGACCTACGAACCAACCAAGCAACCAAGCAACCAACCAAACAGCCTGCCAGCCGGCCGTTCATTAAAGTCCAGACCCGGCCAGGAGCACATTGATTGGATGGCCACAAAGGCGAGGGACGGCTCATAACAATGCGAATTATGAACGCCCCTGCTCAAGCAGGTCAAGTTGAGTGGACAATAAACTGCCAAGCGGATCTGGCCGGCAATTTGTAAGCGTTCTTAGTAGAGTGTTAAGTCCAGCCACCCACCACCACCAGGCCGGATGAGTTACAATGTCCTTCGGTGTCCTTCACCTTCGCATCCCGTCGCGCAGCTTGTGCTTGCCTTCGATAATCGTATTCTAATTGAAACATTAATTATTCAACATAGTTGTGGGCAGGTTCCGAGGGACCGAGGGGGATTCTGAGAGTCTAATGGCTATATAATGAAGGTCCTGATAATTGGCTGTGATTTTAAGCGGTTGAGAATAATATTCCATCGATTTCCGGGCTGTCAAGCAACACCAAAATGATCTGGAATCTGCAACTCTAACAGTCATGAAGTGGGACATCTTGCACAGTCGTTTCATATCCCTTATTCCGAACTTTATACAGCAGATATTTACATATAGATGTGTACTCGGTCGCATTAGTCCACAACAAGATAAGCAAACATAAATAAAATACCTAATACCTGCGCTCATAAATGAACTTAGCCTTGAATGGATTAATGAATGGGATCAAATGAGAATAGATACGGGAGAAAAGTCTTTAACAATGCGAATTATGAACGCCCCTGCTCAAGCAGGTCAAGTTGAGTGGACAATAAACTGCCAACCGGATCTGGCCGGCAATTTGTAAGCGTTCTTAGTAGAGTGTTAAGTCCAGCCACCCACCACCACCAGGCCGGATGAGTTACAATGTCCTTCGGTGTCCTTCACCTTCGCATCCCGTCGCGCAGCTTGTGCTTGCCTTCGATAATCGTATTCTAATTGAAACATTAATTATTCAACATAGTTGTGGGCAGGTTCCGAGGGACCGAGGGGGATTCTGAGAGTCTAATGGCTATATAATGAAGGTCCTGATAATTGGCTGTGATTTTAAGCGGTTGAGAATAATATTCCATCGATTTCCGGGCTGTCAAGCAACCCAAAATGATCTGGAATCTGCAACTCTAACAGTCATGAAGTGGGACATCTTGCACAGTCGTTTCATATCCCTTATTCCGAACTTTATACAGCAGATACTTACATATAGATGTGTACTCGGTCGCATTAGTCCACATCAAGATAAGCAAACATAAATAAAATACCTAATACCTGCGCTCATAAATGAACTTAGCCTTGAATGGATTAATGAATGGGATCAAATGAGAATAGATACGGGAGAAAAGTCTTTAATTTAATTTCAAAATGGCAAATTCCAAAAAGAAGAGTATTTTGAATGGGTTTTTTTACTGCAATGTTAGTACTAGGAATTCCAATAGGCCATTATCAGTAGTAAGCACGTCTATAAGCATATTCCGTTTGATATTACGGGGTTTTAATTGGGCTATGTACCCTAGTTATCACTTTAAAAGGAGTAGTCAGCCCCAGCGGGTTCAAAAAGCTTTATGTCCATATAAAATGTTTGAGAGTCACACTGAGAATCTTTAATATAAACAACGAGAGAGCGGGAGACTTTTCATTAATTATTCACTGCAAAAGTCGAATGCGCTCGGAACGATTTCACACTATTCACTTCTATTAGTTTAGTTAACTCTGAGCTCTTGAGCACATCGTCATAAAAATGCTTCTCAGCGGAAAACTCTGTCAGTTGGTAACTCTGGCTTGGCTAAGCGGTTAGTAAAACTGAATACAACTGTTTCAGTTTACCATTTATTAAACATGCTATATACATTTTCAGCATTGTCGACGGGAGAGTTCCAATGCGGTCGTCTAGATGAAAAGTTATTGTACACCACCAACGAGAAGGCGGAGCCCTCCGAGCATCCCTGGGTGGGCATTCTGCTGGAGGATCACGGTTAGAAGGGTTTACAAGATATGGCTAGGGCTGCTCTAGAGCCGCGAACTAAAAACATGACTTATGCTTGTGCTAATGCTATTTTATCCACCTTCATTGATTTTCCAGGAAATCGGCACGAGAATACGAGGTGCTCCGTGGTTATTATTAACGATCTGCACGTCCTCAGCACTGCGACGTGCGTAAAGCGCTTTAGCAACCGATCGGGAGACACCAAAGCCGTAGCAATGTTGGGCGTTTGGGACGAGACCGACTCCCCGGAGGAAGAGCTGTCCTGCAACGACAAGGACTTCTGTGTACCTGGGCCTGAGCTGTACAAGGTGGTCGAGATCAAGGTGCATCCGCAAACGGACAGGGACACGGGCGACAACGACTTGGCCATCCTTCGGCTGGAAAAGCCAGTCGAGTGGACCAACTGGATTCAGCCGATCTGCTTGGAGGGCACTGCGGAACCGGATACGCTGACCAATCGAAACCTGCACTACACCGGTTTCAACCATGGCAACACGGAGAAGGGCAAGGGCTTGGCCATGACAGTATCTACGCAGAAGTGCAAGAAACTGACCTCCTCCAGCGTCTTAGTCCCGGTGAATCAGCTGTGCGGCTATCCCGTGAAACGGACCAAGTTCTATCCGGGAGCACCACTGATGGACATCGATGTGCGGGATGACAAACCGCACAACTTCTACCTGGTGGCCATTCTGGTCCGGAACGTGGATGCCGGACAGGCTACCACCCAGGTCTACCAGAATGTCCGACGAGCTCGCTCGTGGATAATGGATAATTCGAAGTAGAGCTATTCCCATTACGCATTAAAACTTGTTTTGTGAATGCTTAAACTATTAATAAACTATCACAAACTATTCAGCATGAGGAAGTAACATGTTTGTTGGTTGAGGGAAATTACTGATGCATCGTGACGGGAACTGTCCAGGGATCCGCATCGGAAACGGGTTTTCGATCGGTTGCAGTAATGTAATCACAGAACATTAATTAGATACGTAGAAAAACAGGTAGTTGGAAGAGTTAGTTGGAAATTTTAGAAAACATCTTGTTGCACGGAAAGAAATCAACTCAAATCAAATCTTGAAGTAACCAAATGTTTTGATCAAATAGTATATACATATATTACTAATATTTAAAGTCTTAAAATATTAATAAACTGGGTTACAAAATACACTATGCCAAATGAGTTAAAAAATAATATCAAATTCAGAATTGTAAATTGTAAAAACAATTGAATAGTATTTTCATTCTAGTGTTCCAACAAAGTTCTCATATCGATCATAAAGCTTCTGGATAAATCCCCTGTGCAACGTGCTTTGTCTGTTTTTCCAGCTCCCAGTCAGTTGACTTTGAGAGCTGCTTCAGAATGCTTGGTAGAATCGCATTTTTATTATTGCTCGTCGGCCTTTTTGGCCCGGAAGTTCAGTCGGCGAAAGTGGATGACAACCAGTGCGGAGCCTTCAACGAAGATCAGATGCTCAAGCAAGGCCCCTTCGCCATTCCCACGGAACAGCAGTGGGTGGCCCGGATAGTGTATGGCAAGGGTAAGAATCTCTGAGTTCCTCGGGGAGAACGCAATATATCTCCGTTTAATACTTCAGGGTTTGAGGGCAAGATTCGGGACAATGGATGTCTGGGCGTGCTTGTATCGAAGCGCACTGTTTTGGCGCCCGCCCACTGTTTTGTGCAGTACAACGGGGTAGCGGAGGCCTTCTCCGTCCACCTGGGTGTCCACAACAAGAGTGCTCCCGTCGGAGTCCGAGTCTGCGAAACGGATGGCTATTGCGTGCGTCCGTCGCAGGAGATCAAACTGGCCGAGATAGCAATCCATCCGGACTACGACTCGCGAACCTTGAAAAACTGCCTGGCAGTGCTGACTCTTCAGCGAGACGCAAAGCTCTACCCGAATGTGATGCCCATTTGCATGCCACCTCCAAGCCTGGTCAACGAGACCCTGGTGGCTCAGACGTTTATAGTGGCTGGTCTTCGCGTCTTCGAGGACCTCAGGTTGAAGACGTGGGTAAACACGCTTAGCCGCGGCTTCTGCCAATCGAAGGTCAACACGCTGGTGACCAGCAGCAACACGGTGTGTGGCTACCACAAAAACCCGGTGGCGTATTACCTGGGCGCACCTCTGGTGGGAATGCAGAAGAATGGGCACACCACCCAGAACTACTACCTGGTGGGCATCATGATCGACTGGCGCTGGGAGAAAAGCCGCATCATGTCCAGCTTCCTGGCCATTCGTAACTACATGGACTTCATCCAGCAGAACTCCATTGATTTGATTGTACGCTCCTGAGACCCGGAATAAAGAGAAACGCCAGCTGCCAACAGGTCTTGCTGGGGTGTTAATTATTCAGCTCCGAGCCCGAGACTCGCGGCTCGTGGTTCGCAGCTCGAAGCTCGTGCAACATGCAAATTGTTCCTACACTTATAGCATTTTAATGAGCAGTCACTCAGCGCAGCGCAGCCGCCGCCAGTTGGCTAATGCGAGGAATATGGAAATTTCATCGCTTTCACCGACAACCCCCTCTCCATAAAAGTGTAAAAGTCTGGCAGTCGACAGGAGACAGCCGAAAATGTTGCAAATACCCAGCAGAACGGAAACGGAAGCCTAGGAGTCTGAATAGGGGCGGCATTGGGTGGTGGGGAGCAAGGAATTGGGCTGCCTTGCTTTGGACGAATGCCAAGACATTGCCTTGACTGGCAGAGTTCGAAGATGTCTAGGAGGAGAACGGAACGCTTACAGAGGGATGAATTAAAAAACAAATAGTCGCAAACATGTGAAAGGTTAGCCAAGTCAAGAAATTCCCTCATCTTTATGAAATTAACTAAGGAAGTTCAACTGGGGTAGATGGGCGCTGAATTCAGTTTTATAGAAATATGTTGTAATCGGTTGAGCGTTCTAAAGATATTCCCCAAATAAGATTTTGGCTAAATTTCTAAATGAAAATTTTTGTTAAAAAAAATTGTTTTAATCGAAATATCTTTTCCAAATTCCCAATTTTCCAAGAAATTTGTAATTTTGCTCTTCACCGTTTACTGATGGGCGTAATTTAAGGTTTTGTTTACGCTCAGTACGGACTTTCTTTATTTCTAAAACTTTGCTACAAAGGCAAAAACGAAACAACCAGGAGGACTAAATATTAAATTGCTGTTAAGTTTCTTCATTTATCATCACCCTTTTTCCCCGAGGTCTCGTCAGGCTAATGTAGACACATGGCTTTTATCGGCATGTCGAAGCATTCTTTTGTGCGCCAAATTGCTCTATAAAGAGGAGCGGAGGAAAAAGACGCTCGCTGTTTACTTTTGCCAAGAATAAAAATCACAATAAAATTTAAATTGCCAGACATGAGCGCCTCAAGATGAAGATGGGCAGGAAAACGTGACCAAATGACCGACAACAGACGGAGATAAACAGCGCGTTCCTGCCGCAGAATCGCAGGAGAAATGCGATTCAAAACAAAACAAACAGCTGAACTGGAGAGAAAGTGCGCCGGAGAGAGGAGAAAGCAGCTCAGACGCGAGAGAGTCCCACTGAGAGGGCCCACAGCTTTGCGTGGGTGGTGTGTTGGCCAAAAGTAAACGAGCTTACAACAAAAACGGCGAAAAACAGCCAACAGTAAGCGTACAAACACACACCTCGGTCGAGGACACCACGCGGCGTATACGCAATGTGACACTTTTAGTGGTTATGGTCAAGCACAGCACTTGAGCGAGGGCAATGCGAGAAAGAAAACGAAAGTGACGCCAAAAACACTGCCAGTCAGACACCTGCTCGGCACCTCGGCAAAGGCAACCACAACGCCCGTCACCTGGGACACGGGCACACGGAAACAAATTGGTAAATCCAAGTTCTATAGCTTCTAAGGGTACTACGTAAAATGAGCATTTCAATGGCCTTCTACCACATCAAATATTACATTTTACAGAACTGCGAATATCCTACTTATGGGCCAAACTTCTACAAATATAATGTACCACAATATGCATCTTTGCTTGATTTAATCGCTGTGCAATATTTATATTAATTTTAGTGTCATGGTCGAAAAACAAACACCCGACAAGATGACTTTATTTCACTCGCTTGATCTGTTGCGATGTTCGTATGTGCCTGTGGCTTGGGCATTCGGTTAGTGGTTAGTGACTAGACCTTGAGGTTGGCGCACACCTTGACAATAGTCGAAAATCTAGCCCAACCACCCACTACGCCCACTGCTCAGGAAGGGCTGTGACAACCTGGGGCGGTTGAATTTTTCATATTGCCACGAAAACAGGGCAGGAGAAATTGCCTGGCGAATCCGTTTATCTTGGCCATCAGAAAGCGGAAGGCCTGAAAAGTGTTTTTCCAGGCTGCACAGCTGTCGCTTTGAATGTCTCCGAGCTATGGATGCCCAGCGAGGCGTTTAATGTTTTTATATAATTTACTTAAGCACTTAATGTCATTTTCCCACGGCACAACCACATGGTACACAAACTTTACGCAATTCGCTGGCCTTCTGGAGCTCTTTTCTCTTATATAAAGATAGCGAACGGCCGAAAAGAACCGTTCTATAGAACTGGAACTGGCGACACTGTTCTCCGCGGTTGAGCTCAGCCCTTTACTTAATTCAATTAAATGTGCAAAAATATGCTGGGTATAACTTTGGAGCAGCTCGCAAACGAAACGCTGTACGGATACACAAAACGAAGGAAGCACACACAGATACACACGCACACGCAGGCACACTGATTCACATTTGTACAGGCATTGTGGCTCACTCACGAGCGAAACGAACCGCTGGCTTGGCCCAAAAAAAGCAACTGCCACTTGAACGAGCCTTTTGACTTGTTTTCCTTCGACTTAGGTGGAAACTGTGACAGCAGCGGTTCTGGCGCTAGCTGCCGCTGGCGTTTTTCCAACTCTCCTTTTCTAGAGCACCCGACGCGGCCGTCCTGGAAGCCGTCGTTCTCCGTCGTTTCTGGCCAGGAATCTCAAAGTCGACTGAAGCGATTACTGAGATGCCTCGCCATCGGGCAAGTCGAAAGCTTTTCCTGGCTCTCCCAGCCGACAGCCCTCTCTCTGGGCTCGCTTTTCCTCTCTCTTCGGCTTGGCAAAGAAAAACACTTGTTACGAATTTTCTTTGCGCTTTTCACGGGGCTCTTGCCTTTGGTTTTAGTTTTGCTTTTGTCGCTGCATTTCGAGGCTTCAAAGGACTCAATAAATTGTTTTGCGATTTTGGCTGATAAGGATTTTCTACATTTCGTGATTGCCGGAGCAGAAATAAGTTATATCAGCTCTATAAATTCGCTTAATGTTAGTTTCTTAGGAAAAATCGAACAGACAACTTTCTCATGGTCACTTTATATTACTTTTCCAATTAAAAACTTTTTGCATGAGTGGTTTTTAGTTTTAGTTTTTTTAGTTTTTAATATTTTGTTGCATAGATGTTGTTCTTTCAACGATGTCTCAAAAATATTACATCGCATTTTTATTGGTACTTATAAATATTGTTTGTTTCCTGCAACCAAAACAAAATCGATTTAAGTGGATTTGGTTTCCTTGATCGAGCATTCTGTAAAAAATTTAATAATTTATAGTAGTTAGAAGAGTTGTCAAATACACTAGCCAACATTATTTTTATAATATTAATGTATGTTTTATTTCTAGCAACACCTTTAGAAAGTGTGACATTTCTTTCACATGATTTTCCCTTGACGAAAACAAATCATCTCCATGCTCCAATTTCATTCGCAGTAAAGATCGACAAATTTGTCAAATCCATCTAATGTGTCCATTTAGGGCTGCCATCACAATCCGCATTGTTATGCCATAAAAAGTAGGAGCTGCCAGCAAATGCACCCATTAATACACCCATATGCTTATACAGATCGTAAAATCTTGATAAGGAGAAGACCCCATAAGCACAAATTCGTCAAGAGAAAGCATTTCGCAAGCCGACGACTCATTCCAGACAGTTTAGCATAAATTTCGAAATCAGAACCCACCAGCAAACACGTTTTTCATTCCCAGCCAACAACTGAATGGCGTATTAATTGTGTAATCTATAAAAATCCATTTACATATGTATGGGCGAGATTGGCAGCTGCCAACGAGCCCCGCGGGAGATATGAAGATGGTCTCCGAATTGGGTTAGTTGGTTTAGTGTCGGCATGAGTTAGTGTCATCAACAGCCACCTTTGGAAGTGATCTGGGGCTTGGGACAATGCCATAACAAATCAATTTGGCTAAGACTGTGGCCAACCGTTCTGTGAACCAATAAAAACTAATCTAACGAGCTGGTCAAAAAGACAAAAGCAGGGCCATCGAGCTGTTGACCACTGATTTCGCGAATCGGATGAGTTTCAGTTTCCCTTCGATTGGGAACGGTAACGGACGCATTCAAAATATATTGTTAGTCCGAGGAAAACATAGTATTCAGCAATGCAGTGGCAATTGTTTACAGCCCTAGTGCTTTTTGTAGCATGGAGTTATCCTTCGCACGGACTGAGGATATCCGCGCTCGAAATTGAGCGACGCATGCCGCAAAAGCAGGCAAAGATTGGGTGAGCTAACGTGGAAGGCAGAAAGTTTTAATTTATCTCTCTAAAGTCAAAACCTTTTCCAAAACCGAACCTTTTTTAATAAAATATAAATATAAAATATTGCTTATTTTAAATAGTTATAAAATAACTACAACTGTCAATAACCTTAATATTGATTTAATGTAAACATTTGAACGCAATTTCTATTCAAGCTCCAGAAACTATCCCATCGAATATGTCCTGTTGCCGAGTGCTCGAGGTGGATACAGAAGGCGCTATATTCATAATCTGGCTAAAGCAGCTCCTACAACAACTGAACGTCCTTTGGTTCGTGTTTGGAATAGTTTTGTCCGCAGCGTTCAGCCCGCTTTCAGTTTCCGTAACCTGACGAATCCGCTGGCCAACTTCTTTAACGATGGCAGTGCGAACATCATCGAGACGTCGCCGGTTTATCTACAGTCCTACGATGATAACCAGGAGTTGCAGCTTGAGGAACCAGCTCAAGTGGCCCCACAGTCTTCCAAGAAACCCAAGCGGAAGCGCCGCAAGCAACAAAAACGCCGACCAGTCTACGACTCGGGGGAGAACGATGATGCCTACAGCCCTTACGATACCTACTTCGCGCCACCTTCTCCGCCACAGTCCGCCGAGCCAATGTTCTTTTACGATACCAATTCCGGTAGCTACTACGGAGTACAGCGCTTTAGTCCGCAGGATTTCCAAACTAATTTCTACGGCAACTTTAATATCCCGCCAAGGGAGGCAGAAGAGGTGGATAGCGAACCTGAGCAGGAGGCGCCCGTAGTGAGAAGACTCGGAACCAGAAAAGTGACTCTACTGCGACCACTGCCTTTATTGTCGGCCAAGGGCCAATCATCAACGAAGCTAGTAGAAATCCGCAAGCCGGAGCCTTCCAATGATAATGAAGAAACCGCTGAGGAAACAGACAGCAGCGCACCGAGCGATGCACCGATTAGCGATGACGACGATGGGGATATCGAAGCCCAATCAGCGCTCTCCGAAAGCATGCGCAATACTCTCGGCACGTACATGCGCGACGATAGCCACACCCGACAGCGCCAGAGGCTTGCTAGCGATGCAGCGCCAGCCGCAGTTTCCGCCGCCAAAGTTTCGCCACGCCATCATCAACGACACCTGGCACGGCTGGGCGCCTGGTAATACATGCTAAGCTATAAACTATAAACTCTTTACTTATGGATGATCGTGTATTTATCGTATGTGTTAGGTGCGAGTGAGGATGGGGAATGCATGAAATAGAGCTGGCAGCTGCAAGAGAGATTAGATATTCAAACCATATAATTGCACTAGTTTCGCCTTAAAGATAGTGAGGTAGACATCGAACTTACTATACTAAAGATCACAAGTAATTTGCTAGATCTGGGACTATTGGACATGCTTAGACGAGCCGCGTTAGGCGCGATGCACTGCCGGCATTGGGATCCACAGGAAGGGCCACATGGTCAACATGCTGCACATTGCGGAAGTACGCGTGCTGCAGTGCGTCCTTGGCTGAGATGCGCAGGTTGGGATCATAGCACAGCATTGACTGTAAGGTACAAAATGGTGAATTTCGGTTGTCACTCTAAATTTACTGCACTCACCATTATGAGTTCGTGAGCCTCGTGTTCGGTTATGGGCTGTGGCATATTGGTTCCCTCCCACCTTGGAAACTTGGTCTTGAAGTCTGGCAGTTGTGTCACACCCGGCCATTTTGTTTCATCGGGTGTGCTTAAGGTACGAAATATTCTATAAAGCTGATCAATCTCGCTGTCCCCGGGGAACAGGGAGCGGCGCATTATCTGTAATTTTTGGTTTAGTAAACAGATGCGCTTAAAATTAACAGGCTATAATAACGCTACCATCTCAGAGAAAATACAGCCTAGACTCCAGATGTCAACGCCCGTAGAGTAGAACTTTGTGCCCAACAGAATCTCCGGTGCTCGGTACCAAAGGGTGACGACTTCGTGGGTGTACGCTCGCATAGGCACGTTGAAGGCCCTTGCAAGGCCAAAGTCAGCCAACTGGACGGGAATTTAGTTATTGTCACTCAATCAACGGGGTAAACCCTAGTCTCACCTTTATTTTGCCCGCCGTGTCCACGAGAAGGTTCTGGGGCTTGAGATCGCGATGCAGTATACGATTGGTGTGGCAAAATCCGACGGCATCTAATATCTGATGCATATAGCTCTGCAAGGTGGCAATGCAATATCTCATGGGTTTGCCGAACTAATGAACTTACCTTTATCAACTGAGGGGTGAAAACGTCTTTTTTCTTGTCCATCAGCTTCTTGAGATCCATGTTCAGGTACTCGAATATCATGTACAGATTGTTGCCGGAGATCACCACGTCGAAGAGCTGAACCACATTCGGGTGCTTAAGGTTCTTCAGCAGGGAGATCTCTCGAATGGCCGTCGAAGGAACGCCTTCCGTTTCGCTGGGATGGGAATTATGATATTAAATAGAGGTAGAGACTAGTAATTGTAGATAACGGTTGGCTACCAAAAATCGCTGACGTCCTGCGCCACGAAGCCGAATCATGTGGTGCTACGGACTTTAGAAACGGCGCAGCTCCCACATAATTCGGGCTGCGGGGTGCAGGTGAATGACTTTCATCAAGGAAACGTCCAGGATAATAGCATATGTCACATATCCCGGTCCTGCTTCAGATTACACACCCTTCCAGCCGAATCTTTTTGAGCGCCACATCCTGGCCAGTGGAGTTGCTACGCGCCTTGTAAACTATCCCGTAGGTGCCCTCGCCGATCTTTTCGGCGCGTTGGAAGTTGTCTAGAATGGTTGTCATCGAGTTGGTTTACTCATTCAGTTGGTAAACAAATTCTGAGCTCGCTGCTGGCAAAATAAAACCAATTTTTTTGGAGGGAAATTCTTCTTCTTTGGTGATGCTACCTGAAGCCATGTACAATGTACATGCAGCCGCCGATAGTTCACCTACCGCACCGCATATCGATAAGATTTCCTAATCGATTGTTCTCGCGATGTGGCAGCTCTGTCGAAAAAGGTTCGACTATCCGGTATTTTTAAATGTAAGCCAGTTAATCGACGGCTATGATATTATTTGTAACAAATGTGCTAAACGGCTTCTATAAAATAAAACTCGCACAATGTTTTCTTGAGAGTAAGAGGTAACTGTTTGCAAAGCTAGTCCAATTTTTAAATTACCACAAATTAAAAGTAAAATTAATCATTAAAGTCCCATTAATATATTATAGTTTAATGAAGGTTGGGAAAAAATCTAAATTGTACAGTTTTTCTATGGTTTATATCAACTCTAATAAAGTGCTCTCTTTTGACCTTTCATATACATATAGTTCATATTCACTTATTTAGTACTGTTCGAAGAAATAAGAATATTTAGAGTTGGGGAATAAAAACGTGAAAACTATTTCCTTAAATTTGTATACCCGTTACTCGTAGAGTAAAAGGGTATACTATATTCGTTGAAATGTATGTAACAGGCAGAAGGAAGCATTTCCGATATAATATTTTTGATCAGAATCAATAGCCGAGTCGATCTGGCCATGTCCGTCTTTCCGTCCGAGATTAAGCATACAGACTCCAGAGACATAGACGCAGCGCAAGTTTGTTGACCCATGTTGCCACGCCCACTGTACCCCCGACAAACCGGCAAAAACTGTCAGTGTTGAATAGCCTCCTTCGCACTTTGTTCCTGCACCCCGCACTCCGTCTGACCGTAAGAACGTCGATAACTCAGGAACTATAAAAGCTAGGATTCAGCATGCAGACTTCAGAGACCCCGCACCACACAGCCCAGAAAAATGGTGAAATTTCTTATTCGCACTTCCACTAGCTGAGTAACGGGTATCTGGTAGTTGGGGAACTCGACTATAGCGTTCTTTCTTGTTTTTTCTAAGTTTGTCCTTAGTCAACTTAAGTGATATTAGTTTAGCAGATAAAGTTTGAAGTTAATTAATTTTTCCAATAATTATTGATATACGTGTGCATATGTGTGAGAATGATTCTTTAAATGTGAACAATTCCATGAAACTTTGTTTGCATTGCAAAACTTTCTTCTTAGAATAAATCAACCGCAAATGCTTTAAGAATTTTCAGCAAAATTTGATATGAATTGGCAATTTATCCAGTTAATTCGCGGGAATTAACTTTTTTAACCCTATTTATTTTATATGAAACGTGCTTTGAGTTCTTTCAAAGCAAAGTTTGCATTACTTAAAGTATAATGCATGAAATCAACTTATATTTTTAACAATATTATTTGTTTAAAAATGATTTGATTGTATGATTTATTATTTTTATTTTCATTTTTCATTTTCATTTTTTTGGAAACCATAGCATCATATTTATACAACTACAGTCTTTTTTATTATCATAGTGTTTGAGGGTCGTGAATTATAATCCACTTATTAAGTGAAGAAAGAACCGTAAAGAGATCGGACCATGCGTTGATATTCCCAAAAGTCGCCAAGCCTCAGATTCATTTACAACTTTGACCCCTAATAGAGCCGCGCCATTTAGAAAATCTTTATCCTGGTGTATGTACGCACAAACCTCGTTGTGACTAAGTCTGAAATCTGCATATTTTTCCTGACACTACTTGTGACCCGTAACTTTGGCTAGTGTATGAAGGCTTTTTGGATGCTTATTTACCACCGAGCTGACCACATCCAATAGCCAGGCAATCAAGGCATATAAATCTGTGTCCTCCAATACGGACAAGCAGGATCTTAGTTGGGAGTTCAGTTTAAGGACGGCCACATCATAGGACGGAAGCTCCAAACGATACTCTGGGTATGACTGACGGCATGTCTTCTGTTTCCAACCATAAAACTGTAGGCATCGCCCTTATCCAGGAATAGAACACAGTGAGCCGGCACGAGAACATGGTGCCTGGTGATGGCCACTCCGGAGCAGGGATACCACACCCCACCCACTGACCTGGTGTATCTGATCCTGCACAGCCAGTTGAATTGCTCCCGACTATGTTCCCAAAATACTGGCTTTACACTCGTGCATTCTCTTGAACTGCTGGACAAAGATGGGTCTGAAAATTGAGTGTCAGAATAAAGCCCGAGATCAGGGAGACAATAATGGAATACCTACTTCCCAGAGTCATTATCATTAAAATGACAAAAACAGACGCCGATTGAAATGAAAGCATATTGCCTTGCATTCCGCTTGGCATTGTGATATGCTGAAAAGTCGGGCTACAACTGAGTTAATTTCGAAGTTCGAGATTTGCCAGTAATTGCGGCTCCTTATCGTTTAAAAAGACATTCCGTGCATTTTATGTGCGTTGCATTTAAAATTGTAATTGTAATTGCTTGTGGCAGCCACACGCAATTGCCTTACACTCCATCTTGTCTCAATTTGTGTTTTACGTGTTGCAATAAAAAACGTGCCATAAAAATCCGTATTTTAATTTGCCTTTGCCTCCGCGTTTATTTTTCGCGTGCTTAGGCTCTAGCTGTGAATGTTTTTGGCGCGCGCATTTATGGCACATTAATCATTCCGGGCCACGGGGCGTATGCTTGATGACGACCTCACCGAATCCTTCAGCCACTTCGATCGGTACTCATGTCGCGCCGACATCGAATCGAAAATTAGACATGATTCATTGGCACTGAAAACCTCGCACCCGAGTGCCTCGATTACGAGTATTTCGCATTTCATTTCAATGAATTTATGACTGCAGCTGCTCCAGAATTTCCATATTCCATGGCTGCCACTCGATAAGGTGGCTCTACTGCACCGGTTGAGATGAAAGCGAGTGGCTTGAGATCATAAATTATTCTCACTTGATGTGTACTTAAGGCTTTTGGCGCCAGCCAAGTGCAGAAAAACTGCATTGCCCTAAAAACAGAAGGAGTGGGCGCTTGCCTAATGGCAAAAGTTTGGAGCAAATGTGAATTGAATTCCGTGCGGAGGACAACCCAATAGCGCGGACTCCCCACTGTGTTTTGGGGTTTCGCGTGATTTATGCATTTGGGTTCGGGTCAGGAGCCGACAACTTTGCGCAAATAACCCGAAAGCGCTCTCAATTTATTAGCAACAGCAACTAAGCACGGGTAAATGGATAACCAAGAATTTGGCAAAAGACTTTGCTTCCTTACTTATAAACCCACCTGTCAGTAGTCACAGCTTGGTTGCCAAAAATTAAAAATCTTTTTACTAATGAGAAAAGTTGGAAAATCCTCTTTACTTAGGGACTTTCTGTTTAAGTATGAGATTCAAGATGAGATTTCATAGTTGCAGCTTGAATAAATTTCCAATCCTACAGCGGATGCGTATCAATAAACCCATTTTGTGTTCTTAGTTTTTAATAATATTTCATAATAGAACAAGCTTTACGGTGGTTAGCCATTTTATTATTTGTTTATGTGCTTTAGAAATAATGTATTCGAAAAGCTTCAGAAGCTTTTGCAGTTGGACGTAAAACGATTTGGTATTTAGATATAACATTAGAGAATTTACTATACATTACATATTTACATTAAGGTATTCTTTGAGATCCAATCTAAATAAGGTCGAATGTTTAAATACCCATGGTAATCTAAATCAGACGACATGAAGCCAGCCACCGCAATTCCAATTAGATGAAACTTGCGTGGAGTACCAGAAGCCTCTGTCAAAGCAGATCCAGAAAGAGGACTCCTATCGGAGTGGCCACAGATAAGCTCCTCCGAAAAGACGGCATGCTTCTTATGGCACTCCTTGCTGTCAATTCTGGTGTATACCATTTTAATGCGATTATCCAACCTCTTCCTTGCATTGAGTGACCGTCCCTCAATTCCCGCAACGATTAGCTCTGAATTGGAGGCTTCACTTCTCAGAACTTCAGCTGAAGGTAAGCAAATGGGTTGGACCAAGTCTGAAAACACCACATCCTTGGTCAGCTCTATTATGGCCAAGTCGTTTTCAAATTTCCGAAGTGAGTAATCTGGATGGACGGTGACCGCGCTGACGCGATTGAGTGAGTTGCTTGAGTCCGAGTTCCCAAAAACAACACCAAGAATGTGATCATTTGAAGCACAATGAGCTGCTGTCACAACGTGTCTGGAATCTATAAGGACGCCAACGCAGAGCAATTCATTGGTGCCATCCTCATTTATTTGTACGACCCGTCCAACCCACGGATGTTCGGTAGGCTCCGCAATAATATTGTCACTCTTGTACTGCTTTTCATTGAATATCCCACATTCCTGGCCTACGGAGGCGGCTTGGATTGCTCCAAATAAAACATCTATAAGTTGGAATTTTAAGAGAGCTTCAAGTGCAAACTTACTTGCATGAAATGTGAATATTGTCATCAGAAAATGTATGAGTTTCCGAGCCCACATCGTTGTGATTAAAAGATTTGAGTAGCACTGAATCGTGATCAGCCGCGTCGGGCTCTCTTATATATATATCATAAATTGATCTGTCTAGAAAATCCAGTTTAAAGCGGTGATTTCTCGGAACGACGTTGATAACTAAACAAAACAGTACATACACTATGATTGCGCGGAAGTTTTATACATTTACAATCAAAAACAAGTTGCAATAAAAACATTGATTGGATTGATTAAAAAACTATGATTTATTTTCTTTTATTATACCCGTTACTCGTAGAGTATATTAGATTCGTTGAAAAGCGTTGGAATTCGTTGGAAGCGTTACCGATCATATAAAGTATATATATTCTGGATCAGGATCAATAGACGAGTCGATTTGACCATGTCCCTCTGTCTGTCCGTCTGTCCGTTACGTCGATATCTCAGGAACTATAAAAGCTAGAAAGATGAGATTCAGAATGGAGACTCCAATAACATAGACGCAACGCAATATTGTCATGTTGCCACGCCCACTCTAACGCCCACAAACAGCCCAAAACTGCCACGCCCACACTTTTCACATCATTTCATTATTAGTCTTGCCAAAAAGTACGATTTGCTAAAAAACTTGTTGACACGCCCACTCTAACACCCACAAACTGTCAATGTTGAAATTTCACTTCGCACTTCCACTAGCTGAGTAACTTCTCTCTTGTTTTTAATTTTTAATGACTGCTCCTATTACAGCTATGATATATTCCTCTGATGTTCTTTATGTAATGCTAAGTACTACCTGTTACATGCTTTTCAACAAATACATATGAATATTATACTCATTGCTCTTCGAGTAATTATTATAGTGAAGTACTATTTTATACTGTCAGTCTTTCAACTGATTTCCCGATTCATTTTAAAATGTAAATCAAACAACACTTTATTTAAATTTAAAAATTATTACATTACAAACAAATGCGGGCATGATTAAGTGTAAATCTAACTACCTTATAGTATAAGTAACTGTTAAATATTACATATCCATAAATAAATAAATAAGTAAGTAATTAATGTGCTCTGATTTTTTAACATTGAATAAATGATTCAATTAAAACGTGCGGCTTCCTAGTTTAACCTCACCCCCCAGCGGAATGATAATGGCAAACCAATTAAGATTGCTCTGAATAAATAAATAACAAGGATTTGGGAGTTTGAATCATTTGTCAGAGCTCATGAACTCGCGAATTTATGAATAATAGATTTATTGCCCGTGCATATGAATTTATTTATTTTTACAATCGGCCGAGTGCGAAATCTGCATGCCTAATTGAGCGTTATGTAATTAAATCAATTCAAATTTATCGTTAACAATTGTTTGTGTTGTATTTATGGAGATAAATAGTTGGTGTCAGAAATAGACTTTTATCGGCCAATCTTTAGGGAGAATAACAGCGGAAGCAACCTGTTAACATTTTAAACATTTTGCACTGTGAGTACAGCAAGCTGAAGAATATAAAAAAATCAAACGATGCCAATTGCCGGTGCTCAGCTTTAGCCCGAGCCCCACCATCGATCCAACCATCCAAAGGTGTTGACCAAATGCCAAAGTTTCCGGTGAAAACAAGGACATCGGGCGAAGAAACAGGGCTCGCAGAAGCTACATAGTACATAGCACATGTTCGGGCTGCAGTAAATGCAATGATGCCAGGCTATTCGCACAGCAAACTCAACAGCAGCGGGAAAGGCAACGCCAGAAGGTCCTGGGAAAAGCAAATGGCTGGCAAAAATGCAACTTGTAATTTGAACAAAAGCCAATCAGTTACAAACGCCGCCAACAGATGTTTGTCTCTACATACGTGTATTTGTGGCTAATGCCCTTATATAACACTGAGAAGAATAGGTGCCCTATTTAATAATTTTAATTTTTAAGCACAGATTCCACGCACTAGTTATGGATAGAAAAGAAAGATATAACGAATTATAGGATGTTAGTTTTAAGAACACATCGAATGTGAAAGCCTTTAAACGTATATTTTACACAATAAAGTCTTTTATAAACATGTAATTCTTTGCGTTTTTATTTTATGTTCGTTTTGAACATTCCATTTTTGCTAAATCTCTGCTAAAAAGTTTAAAGTGAAGTCAAAAGTGAAGTCGGCTAATAAACCGTAAATGTTACACATGTTTTTTATGGGCTTAAAAAATATACTGACCAAGATTCAGTTAGTTTTTAACTTTCTTAATTCTCAAAATCATTCGAATCCAAGTACAGTCAGTACCATGTAAATGTTACACATGTTTTTTATGGGATTAAAAAATATACTGACCAAGATTAGTTAGTTTTTAGCTTTCTTAATTCTCAAAATCATTCGAATCCAAGTACAGTCAGTACCATGCAGTTATCCGCATTACTCGTGGAGTAAAATGGTATATTAGATTCGTTGAAAAGTATGTAACAAGCTAAAATCAGCGTTTCCGACCATAAGAAGTATATATGTATGTATATTCTTGATCAGGATCAATAACCGAGTCCATCTGGCCATGTCCATCTGTCCGTCTGTCCGTCTGTCTGTCCGTCCGTATGAACGTCGAGATCTCAGGAACTATAAAAGCTAGAAAGTTTGTTGACCCATGTTGCCACGCCCACTCGAATTTCTCCATCGCACTTCCACAAGCTGAGTAACAAGTATCAGATAGTCGGGGGTCGGGACTATAGCGTTTTCTCTTGTTTTATGTTGATAAATAAAAATAAATAACTCTAGTATGAGAGTTCAGGGAATTTACCTTTCAGTAGTTTTGAGTCTGAGCAAAACTTGAAAAATTGCACAAACCTCGATTTAGAAAGATTATGGGAAATCTTTTGCCGCTTTAAGACCAATCAAAATCAAGCTAAGCTCGTTTGTGGAAATCCAATTGATAATTCACGTGGGTTGTACAAATATCAGCGTGATTACTTTTGATTTTGCTTATTTACCCATACCAAGTTGTATTTATTCGCCTGTAAATTGAAGTTGCCACGCATCAACGTTACTATAGGAGCATGTACTACCCAGATGTGTGTGCTTGTGGGGGTTAAGTTTAAAAGTTGTTCATGCCTAGCATTTGAAATTTGTTGCGAAATTATATCGAGGCTTGTTTATTTCGTTCCTGTTTCGTATGCGCCGCGTTGCGTATACGCGTCGTGGGCGCCCAAGGCGCCACTTCAGTACACACACAGCCAACACGAGATAGTAAATACGAGATACTAGATACACCCGTACACCAGGCCCTGTAAATCCGGTAGCTTCTTCCACACACTTTCGCAAATAAGTTTCGAAAAGAAAAGCAAAATAAACGCCGTCGTCGTTTATATATTATTATGCTGTTGTACAAAAAGGATTGTTGTCGCTGTTGGCACGATAAATGGCCTAAGAGTTCACGTTATGTGTGGGAAATCTATAAAAAGTTATAAAAGTGTCATTAGCGCCAACAATGGAAATCCCGACAGCATGAGGACCGTCCTACTAGTGTGAGATATTTCATCGTCCCACTGAATCCCTGTTATAATCTGTGTCCCGGCAACTTGTTGTTGCCAACTTTTGCACCGCTTTGCATTGGCAGTGACCCGATTTTCCCCTTCCAATTCGTCCTCCAGTCCTCCGTAAATAATTCACAGCCCTGCTAACAAACAATATGGGAAAAGTAAAAGGTTTTCCATGTACCAAGTATTTGAAAACGTCATATTGGCCAAAGTCTCTCGGTCCGATTGTTTACCCCCAACCTTGAATGCCTATCATCTGTTGTTTATCACGCACTGATTTGCTTGCCGTTCAGCTTTATTCTTGGCATGCATTATTTAAAATATAAATGGACATTAGTGGCTACTTGGGCGTCCTCCAGATTAAATAGAATGAATAAAAACCTAACTGACTGAGCTATGCTATATCGACTCGGCTGTTGATACTGATCAAGAATATATATATACGTTATAACTTCTGACTGAAATCAATACATCTTCTGCAAAGGAGTAATGATAGAAAATATTAATAAATGTGCTTACCCTAAAACCAAATCTGTAAATGGTTTATTTACTGTTTCGCCTTCATGTCCAAAGTTTGCCCGTCATCATCTTACCAGGCCTGTCACAGTGAATCAGATAAGTTTAGGTGCCTCACCTCTGGGCCCACCATCATGGCATGGCTTTGACAAATTTCAGCAAAGTGGATTAATTTGTTTTATTTCCCATCCAGTGCGGTCCACTTATTAGAGAGTAACTTTTGCTCCGAAGATAAGAAAACTTGGATTGGGCCCTGGACCTGGGCCTCGTCCCGACCTTGCTTTAGTTCATTTGGGACAGCTAGAGGACTTTAATTAAGGACTAGCCAGACGGCAGGTGGAAGCAACAGGTGATTTCCGTCAATCGCTGGATGGTTGAATAGCGGCCCATGGCAGCCAGTTTGCCAATTAAAGCTTCCAAGTCGCCCAGGGGAAAGCCTGAAAGACTGAGGGATCTTCAGGGGAAGAAAAGTCGTAGAAGGAGGCAAAGGACTCCCCAACTTTGGCCGTTAATCTCCATTTCAAAAGTTCACGGGCACTTTGAGATATAAACAACGAGATTTGGCGCATTATGCAAGTGGGAGCATTTAGGCTATAGTCCGTAGTCGTTGGGTTTCAGATCCCACCGTTTCCCTGCCACCACGTTCCTTCGGTCCTTAGACTTGGCTAACATGGCTTTCGGCCGGGCCTCTGTTAACCTCTTGGCAGTTGCCAAATGGCGGCCACTGCGCATGAATCACGCCCACTCCTCGCCGATTTGCGGCGTGTTGCCCACATGCGACATTTTAACGTATTTTTGTGGCACGAACCTCGCTACCCACATACACTCGTACACCTGAATAATTGCATGGAATTTCGTTTGGCATTTGCTGAAATCTTTGCTCGCGAGTGATTTGAAATTTCAGCTGAAACAGGAGCTGCAACAAAATATCACATTAATGGGCTCCACAAAAATGCAATCTGCTGCCCACCCTGCGTATACGCACCATTCTGCCTTTGTTGCGAATACGACTAGGTGGGCGTTCTGGCTCCTTTGACACGGTAGCCGTGATGTGTGGATGCGTGGATGTGAGTGTGGAATATTGCCTAAGGGCAGGCAGGGAAATATTTAACTTTCACTTTACTCCCAAACACGGCAGCTGTGCGTGCATTTGATTATTCGTGTTTGTACAGCAACAAAATGATGGAGTACGAATACCGGAAAAAAATAAAATAAGAAAATGCTGATGGGAACAATCAAAAGTCGCTACTGACAACGCAAATCTGCCGCTAGCAAGGGAATTTGTTCATTCGTTTCGCCAGCTACAATTCGCATTTTAATTCATTTTATTCCGTGTTTATGCACTCGCTCGATCCCGCTCATTTTGGCCTTCCCTACAGGATGACATTTTAAGGAATTTAATTTAATTTGCCGACTCTTCATTTAAAGCTGTATACTTGTTATTCTGCCATCCTTTATTCTCTCGGGCAATTCGCTTTGGTTTTCCTTGGCATTAAAAGATACTGCGGTGACATCTCTTACAGTATTTATTTACTTTTTAGAGGAGACAAGGAGATACACGAATAAAAAGAATAAATTCGCAGGCAGATTTATTTTAAGTTCAACCCGTCAAATGTCAAGTTGATGAGGGCTAATTAAATTAACCGAAAGTGGCTTAAATATTAAAGTATGCCGAATGCTAAGGAGTCGTCCTGGCAATAAATTGTGTCTTAAAATGGAATAATTCTTAAAATTCATTACAACATTTATGTTTACTCAATTGATGTATGGTTTCATGTAGTTATTTCCAGTGGCAACCCATTTTGAGCGGCCATGAGGCAATTTTAAAATGAAAGGATTTAACGTTTAATTTACTTTAATCATATAGCAATTTTTAGAATTTTTTCAAGTGTCTCAAAAGCGGATCCTTTTTGGCCTTCAGACCTTTTCGGCTTCTGTCCCCTTTAGACATGTCTGTACAATTTCAGCTGACAAGCTGTAACTAAATCTTTTTAAAATTAAACTTTAAATATTTGCATGTAGAAATAAATAATGAAAATTTAGCTAATGTATGAAAAACGAATTTCAAGAGCCTTAAAAACATGCTTTGGGTAAAGGCTAACCAAATCCACTGTATAAAAGCCTTTTTGTTGGCCTCACAGTGGCACCCTAAACAGCTGTCCATCCGGTAGAGTCATTAGCTTGAAACTAGTCTCGCCAGCGGGCCGAAAGCTCTGATTTAATTGCGAAACACTGAAGCTTGTGGCCGAGTGTACGCCATGTGGAAGCCACAATGGCCGTTACTCATCTCATCTGCCATGGCAACCGTGGAAATCATGGAAATGGTGGAAATCGTGGAAATCGCAGCGGGACTGCAGATTGGCGGCGGAGGATTCGCTGGCGATGCGGTTGCCATAATGCCCGTAATTACTTTGTTAATGCTCAGCGTATTATGTCAGCAAATTAAATTATGTACGGTGCGAGCACGGAGGAAGGACGACAATGCCCCATTTCTCATTGCCCCACTGCGGGCGCCAGCTGCCAGCAGCCAACCTATTGAAAATTTAAGGACCATGCGCACTCTTAAATTTTTAAAGCGCCCAGAGACCACTTGACTGCCACGACACGGCGACGAGAAGGACCTTTGCGGTAGACTTCAATTAAACGCGACGGAAACTCGAATGGGGTTGCAGTGCTCCTTAATCCACTGACTGAGTTTCCCGCACCTTTCAGGGATTAGCATCAAGGACAGGTACTCCGCTGCTCCTGGTAAATCAGCTTGGGGTGATTGCAATCTGGAGATTTATTAGGGCAACAAGTTCTGGCAGTTATTGTGAATAGGAATCAGACCTTTAAGTGTCTGGCCAAAAAAAGGACGCAAATGCAACTCCTTTTTAACCAGGCATTGTGTTTTAAATAATGAAGTGTTCCTTTGTGTCCGAAAACATGACGAACATAGTCCGTTTGCGGATTCTTTACACTAAAATTTAAAAAGTTTTGTCCTTAAATGAAGTTTGAAGTTTGTAATGTGTAGTAAAAGACCCGATTGCGTGATAAGGAACCTTGCTACACAAAACTCCACATACCATCCAGGTAGGACGGATTAGAACGATCTTCTAGTGCTTACCCCTGCCACTTGCCACTCAGTTCCCACTGTTAGCCACGACACACTCCAATTACCGTACCGATTCTCCAAGTGCCTCAATGGAAGCCCAGGAGGAGCGAATTCCCTCGCTCTGCCTTGACACGCTCAGAATATTTTATTGTAAAGTTTAAGCAAATATTTACCCGGCAGATGGTCGACGAGGTGGGATGGGAGCTGGTTGCTCTTGCCGATAATTGAATTAGGCATGCCTGCAAGGTGACTAGGATCCTGCGCGAAGACGGGGGGGAAATTAAAGCCAGCAGTAAAGGGGGGCGATGATTCCTGGGTAACTCCGGCTCTGAGAGCTTTAAAAACTTAATGACTCGCCCAATGCCTCCTGGACCGATACGAATTGTGTTCCGACTGCGACCTTGCAAATCCGTCTCCCTAATTGAGTCAGCCGACAGCCGGCTTGGAATTGGCCTGATTGCGTCTCAGGCACAATCCCATCAGTGTCTCGCTAATTTCTTGCATTCAACGTCACTCTGCCGACAGGCAAAGTGTCTTTGGGGCCGGCTGGGAATGAAATTAGAGGGCAACTTCAGTTTATTTAGTCGCTTGTAATTGCATTTGCTTGTTAACTCGATTCCCAGCTGCCTTTGACTCAACTAAATGCAGCAACAAATGGCAGCTAAATGCCACCCGCCACAGAGCCTTCTCGGGCTAACTCACTTGGCCAAGAGGTTGCCAAAAAGCTTGGACATCCACTTCCATGTGACCGCAGGCAGTGCAAAGTTCTACTCTCTCCCATGTCGGTTGTCCTCGGGTCTGGCGACATTGTCGATTGATTGTCCTGTCCAGTAGCTGCAGTGGAGAGTACCAGTAATGGAGATGTTTGACTGATTTTGTATAGTGTAGCTATACATAAAGTGTAGAATCACGTGAGTTTCATACATTTCTGAGTCATAATATACATTTCCGAGTGTGAATATATTCCACACTGGTGTGGAACTTGCATTCTTTGCCACCCCTTCTAACTGAACAACTAGTTTTCAAACTATATGGCATTTTTCCAAATTCATTTATTGTGGTATGTATTAGGAAATAAAGCCGGGGAGCTGATACACAGCTAAATATACCAAATCCATAGCAAAGCCTAACTGTACCGTGCGTTTGCTTAAATAGATAGGTCGTGGAGTTCTGGGGATTTGCTTGCCAAGATTAAGTTGTGTTCTGACCTGGTTAGCTTACAAAACCGCAGTCACGGGGAGCGCTTCCCACCAGCTGGAGATCGCCCACAGAAGTGAAAAGCCACTTGGTCGAGCCAACTAATTTCTCAAAGGATTTCGGCTTCACTTAGTTTTCCATTGTTCGGGAGTGTTGTGGACTTCGGATTTTCTTTCGATTACGGTTGTCTAGTTGGGGAGTCGGGTCATTGCATTGGAACTGTCAGCAGGGGTTTCTTGACACCCTCCGACTTGGATGGCCAATGTATTGATTTTCCGCACGCCAAAGGAATATTCGGTGAAGTAACCTACAATGAATAATGCCAAATAAGTTGGCAACCATTATTAAACACTCAAGCACACAGACAGAACTTTGATTTGGAGTCGTCCTGCTGTCAAGTGCAATCAAAGGTCAGCTTTTAAGCCCCTTGGCCGCCAGAAATCTCCGGCTGGGGTTGTTCTCTGCTGCTGGCCAGCAGGACCATAAACCACAAATCTGATTTGTGGCCAAACAGAGATCCAAAACCTTTAAACAGACTCCTTTCGCCCACGGCCCCACATTTCGCTTGAAATTTAAGCGACTCAAACAAACAGAAGATGCCAGCGATGCCGCCCACACGGATGACACAATTTAGGATTCCATTATGTGTTCTGTTGACGAATGCATAATTGAATCTAAAGTACTTCATTTGTCCCATAAACACGTTCGACTCTTATTTCGCTCACTTATAAATAAACCGCAAAAAATGGGAAATGCGAAAAAAGAAATTGTTGACGTTGTCGGCGGCGAAAAGCCACGTGCAGGCACAAATAGCAAACAGCCAGAAACAACAATTCGATTCTGTTTAGTTAAAATACACACCTATAAATAATATATACCTTTGTGCTCGGTTGGGTTGGGGTATTGGTTTGGTTTGGATTGGTTTGGTTGTGGGGGCTGTGGAGCATCAGGTATTGATATATGGAGCCACATTCATGCCTTCTGCGTGTACAACAATCGACAAAAATCGACTTGAATGAAAGGCCCTTGACTTTATGGTTAGGCTTATTCCGTTCGTTTCGTTTCGTTTCGTTTCGGTTTATGGCGTTTTTGCCCACCAACGCTTGTGTGCTCAGCAAAGAGAAATGGGGAGATGGAAGCTGGAAGTTGGAAGGTTGAAGGTGGACCTCCCACCCAAAACACATATTAGTTTAAAAGGCTTCGTGGGCCCCTGCACATATTCAATTTATTTAATAGAATTGCGTTATTTGTGCGCTAAATGAATTTCCCGTTGAATAGCGGCGCACGTATGGCTCAAATTATGGCCGGTCGTAATCATGTGAAGGCAATCTTGAGTGGCATACAAATTTCAACCGCCCAGGGGCTGGTTGTCAAGCCAAAAACTAAAGCTTTAAGCTGTTAAAATCGCTTCCAGCTAAACAGCAACCACCCTGCATGTGTAATTAACTCAATAACAAGATAATTATAACGACATCAGATTTGGGCGCAGGAAACACAGTTTACCCATTACAGAAGCTGGGGCGTGACAGCCTCTGAAAAGTTTTATTTTAAGTTTTATTAAATAATTTGATTATTAGTCTACAGGCGACAACGGGGCGAATGTGTGATGCTCCGGGGTTAAGCATATGTTGTTCCTCAGGATTGCCAAGGCCAAGGGGAAGCGAGTGCGAAGGGTCGGCCGCTGCTGCGGAAAGGAAACTTAATTTTCGAGTTGAGTTTTTGCATATTTTATTAACCGAAGCTGCCGGCTCGGGACGCGGTGCCCCAACAACGCAATCATAAAAGTTGCCCCATCGTCGACGTCTTCCTTTAATTTTATGCACAAACACAAACTCCGCACAAAGTTGGGCAAGGGTTTGCTTCTCTGTTTATTTCCGAGCCGAAGAGCGTGTTTAGGATTTGCCTGGGAATGCCAGTTTACACGCCTACGTAGTATAGATTTAAATTAAATCTTAGACATTGTGCGGATTGTGTAGAGTCAAAGCGGAGGCGGGTGTCTTATACTCCACATCCAATTTCAGTCGGACTTTAATCGCTGAGCTATGGAAACAGGCAGCCGCCAACTTCTTGGGGTACGTTAGCTAATAGCTATCTCAGCTCACCAATAGCCATAGTATACTTTTGGGCGAACGTCAAAAGAGTATTAGATGGTCGCAGACCTCGGGGGCAGCAGATTTTAATTTGCTTATATCTGGGTTTTGGTTAACGACTTTGCTTATTTACGATTGGCATTAAATGGTTAACACGTGTCCGCTCCACTGCCTTTGAGTGTCTCGATGATCTCGATGCTGCAAGTGCCCGTAAGCTTTCGACCCAGAGAAGGCCACTGCTTGCCTTCGATTTCCCGCATCCCTCATATTACGCATACGCAGTGGAGTCCAGCCAAAAGAACAGATGCACACGGACAGTTGAGATAAAGGAGGACTGCTTATGGGCATCCGATAGGGAGGCAAATGCAAATACCAGGACACGAATCGCGTTCGACTTGTGCAATTCCTGCACTCCCAATTCCGGCAACTGCCAAGGCCAAAAAAGTCCGGGCATTGTCGGATTTTGGCTTTCGATGTTGGCCAGAACGACGAGGTGGGCTCCAAGAAATTTTATCCCCTCTTATCTTTGCGCCTGATTGCCCTTGGCTGTGAGTTGGAGGAGTGCAAGTACTACACAAGGAGAAACGGTTGGCAAGCCTTGTTCTGTTTGTTGAGGGCTCATTAAATTATTAAGCTCGAACCTTTTTCAGTGTCTAAGGCAGACCAATTTGGAATGTATGCCCGAGCAAATGCTGTAAAAAAAAAGCTTTGTTGCACTGACCTTCGAGGGTCGATTCGAGTGTTCATGTGCTCATGAACTCATGAACATCGAATCATTTGACCGCCGGGTTGTTGGACTGCCTGCACATTAGACGTTTCAATCAAAGTGTCATTCCATGTTAATTGCTTTTCTGTTGCGGTTTGGCGACGCTTGTCCCCGGAAAGTTCAAAGTTCGTCGCTGGTCGAAAGCAGTGGCCCAGAACCCTTTTTCATTTTTTTCGAATTAGAATGGTAAGCAGTCGGGCTGGCATGCACTCTATATCCATGTTAGACCTCACTTTCACACATATCCGCCAGCTGTCCTCCAGTCCGTCCGTCGGAATAGAACTTTGCAATCCCGCATTTTCCCTGGCCCCTTCGCCCCGTTTCCATTTTGTCCAACGGATGGCACTTTTTTCAATTTGCGTCTGCCACAATGGGTTATCAAATGACAACGTGCAAAGTGCTCGGCATCACCACATCCTGCGGATCGAAGGATGGAGCTGCCTGGGTCTATTCAAATCCAATTGGAGCCTGTTTCAAATCGATTTTTATTATTTTGCATTTATATTTTACTTCACCCTTTCTTGCCGCCGCTGCCCTGGATTTGAGCCGAGCTCTTTGTGAATCTGGGTCTGGAATTGTGGGCCAATCAAGGTGCCCGTCGACTGACATCGGGCTCGTTAAATCCACCACAAAATCCCCAGCTATCCGCCGGCATGATGCTAGGACAAATTCTGATTAATCAGAGTCTTTAAGCTCCGCTCAGGAGTGGTCCAGTTGCCGAGGACAATTGTTCGGTAAATGCCCGGCATTTGTCTTGTCTCAGCCCAGCCAGAGATCCGGCTAATGACTCGCCGGTGGCCGTGGAGTCGCTCCAGTAGACTCGCCGAAGCTTGGAACACCGGCTCCTGGATGCTGTTTACCCTCATTTGCCTAACTGACATGTCAACACGTGTCGTCTGAGAAAGACAGGCCGTACGTCCCATCATCACTCTGCTCTAGGATGTGGGCCACTAGCTCCGCAGGAGCTGTCACCATGACGGATCCGTCCGCTTACCCACGCGGAGGTTAGCGCACTTATTGTTTGACTTTATTTATGGCGCGACATTAGGGGCACCGAGCTGTCTGTAGAAGCCATGCGTGGGATTTGCAATTGCCTCGGCCTTCTCAAAAATAAGTGAGTAAAAAGGGTAAAGAGCTGGGCGTAATATATGCGACGGGGGCGTGTTCAATTTGCTTGATGGATGCCTGCCATTGTGGCGGGAATTTCGGCCGTGATTCCGCCGTAGAGCTGCCAACTGATGTCCCCATTATGCCGGGGATTTCCCAGAATCTCATTTTCGAAAACTGCTCTTTGGTGTAGTAGAGTGGCATTTCGCTAACAGATGATGACAAACGCAGGGAACTGATTACGTTGGCATTTCTCAGCATTGAAAAATATATCCCTTTTTCCGGAACTGTCTATCTATCTACTGTTTTTCGGTACAAAATACGAAAATGGGAAGTCGGTTACCGGGCGAGATGCAAACTTTTCCGGCTTCAACTTGTCGCGTCCTTTGGCTTGGCGTTTATCGAATTATGATCGATTTTTGCGCCAGGATGCCGACGAAAGGCGGCTCGAGAAATAGCATTAAATTATTAACGTTTCAATTACGATTTTAATGGACATTTTTCACAGCAATTGAATTTGCATCGAATATCTGAATATCTTTCAATTCCGAGGACGACGACGAATGGAGAAAACGACCCCTGGACCGCTGCAACAGGCCTAATTGAGTAAGAAAAGTCGAATGGAATATTTTTGCCACGGAGATGAGTCCCAAAACTCCGTATAGAATGTTGACCTTACATCCCCCTAGGATGCCAAAGACTCTCGATGTAACCGCACGCCCTGTACCGAGCGTTCTCCTGAATACGTAATGTGATGAGACAGTACCAGTACCAGTACCAGGACCAGACAAAGCACACACAATGCCTCGTCCTGGAAATGTGAAGCCAGCCATGTAAATATGTTTCGAAAATATGTATGAGTGCTGCCACAGCTTCCGGCGTCTCGTTGATAAGCTAAGGAATTTGAGGAGCCTTGACATACTGGCCACCCCGACTCCGATGGCCCCTCTCACCCGCTGCGTCCTTGTTAGTTTGCTTTAAGTGTCCGTGTACTGCCTGGGGCACGACCCACACTTCGCTTGGTGTTTGTGTTGTGGTTGGATTAAAACACACTTCCCCACACTGAGATTTAACAAATGTGCCCGGGCGGCCCGGACGGCCTACACAGAGAACGACTTCCGATGAATTCGCAACATATTATATTATAAAAATGGGAATAAAATTGAATAGTTGATTGAAATTGCTTGAATAATTAAAAATGCGAGTAGTATAAAATAACAACATGAACGCTCCTTCAAGGTATCAATATGTTTTACCAAGCTTTTGCTACGAAAGTTCCATGAATTATATTTAAATATTTAGTATACCGCTTACTCGTAGACTAATAAGGTATACAAGGTTTGTGGAAAGAATGTAACAGTCAGAGGCACGCGATTCCGGCCCAATGCCCAGTTGATCTAACCGTCGGTCTTTCTGTCCGTATGAACGTCGAGATCTACAAAATTTGAAAACTTAAACCTATATTAAACTGGCAGATTCTAGATTCAAAAAGGCCCCCAACAACGCCCACACTGTTTAAAAAAATTTCAGTTTTTATCATTTATTTTATTTTTCTTGCCAATTTCCGTGCATTTTTAATTGTATTCTTCTTTTGGGCAAAATTCTATGGAACTCTCATTTATGTATCTTGATATTTCTTTTGATATTTTCTGGCAGTGTAGTCATATGTGTGCTGGTCTGGCAGCTTATGAAAATATGCGTGAAGTGTTGAATTTATTTGTCTAACAAACATTTTGACTTTTCGCTTTTGTTGCTAAGATTTTAATTTGCTTGGCTTGTTCCGTTTTGCTCGGCGATGGATGAATGCAGCCCGAGCAGAAGCAGCTTGTGCGCAATTATTCATGCAATATGTCTGCCAACTTCCAGCCGTCGAGGAACGGGACACCATGGCGGATGTGGAACGACGACGAGTTGCCCTAAGTGCAATGGGAGATTTGATGGAGGCACCAATATTAGGGCTAGCTTTTGGCTTAGCTGATTACCCTTTCTTCAAGGTGAGATGGCTAATGCGACCTTAACGAAATTAATTGTAGTCTTCCTTCCCTTTCAGGGCCACCGGAAGTTGGCCAAAAGTGTTCGGTTGTCCGTCGCTTGTCCTTGTCTACGTATCATGCGTACGCCGGTGTCCTTGGGTCCTTTTGTGCGCTTCAATAAATTGTGTTCGTCGCAGGGCTTGATTAGCAAAGGGGACCCCAGCTCGGCGGAAGTAGCAACAGGTGCCGAGAAGGACGAAAATATCCTGAAAATAAAAACATCTCCATTTAGCTCTGTGTACGGCAGGCGATGAAATTATGCCCGTTGAGGTTTTGAACGGGCAATCAAAACCAGAGCCCAGCTCACTCAGGTGGTCTCGAGCTGACCGACATTGTGGCTCCGTTTGGCGATGACAGGTTAACCAGGCCGTTTCGCTGACACTGCCACTGCCACTTAATGCGGCATTGTTCGCATTCACATCTGCAGATTATGAGCCGCACTCGGGCGGAGGAAAATGGAAATGAAAATGGAAATTACGCAGCACAAATTAGCCAGGAACTGTTTGTTTGGGTTGTCTGAATCCGACGTACCTGGCCACAGAAGCCACAGAATACGTGCAAGCAGGTTGTGCAAACGTAATTTGATTACATGGATTATACGCTAACAAATATGTTTAATTTATGGCCTCTCGGGCGAGTCCATCAGAATCACTCGGCCAGGCTGAGTGGTGGAAAAGCAGGCTCCATTTGTTGCCTGCTCAACGAAGCTACCCCGATTGATTGCATAACAATAAATTATGCAACGCACCATGATGCTGCTGCTCGACGTTGATGTTATTGGCGAGTGCAGGTCCTGGTCCTGGCCAAGGACCTGTCCGCTTGCCATTCACTTTTAAGTTTCAAGTGCTGCTGCGGCGAGTGCTTTTAATATTCATCTAATGCACTCAACGAGTTATATGCCAGATGAGGGGTATTTTCAGGGACATTGGGGTAGGGCATGGGCCATTTTATTTTGAGGTAAGATATTGAAATATTTGATATATTATTAATACAGTACATCTTAAATAAATATTTGTATATATGTACATAATATAAGTGATTCAAGGAATGTAGCTTTGCAGTTGCTATAGCTCATGCTCATTGTTTTTAAGTTATTTACTATAAACTTAGCATTTCATAAGCAAATAGGGTTCTTAAAGCAATGCTCATAAAATCTAGAATTATAATAATGAGCAGTCCTCTTGCAACTGTGGGTGTTGCTTCATATGTAGTCTCCAGATTGGGTATAAATATGTCCAAACGACAAACACTCTGCTCTTCGTGCATTTTTCTTTGAGAACTCTTGTTGCTGCGAGTTGTTTCCAGACTGCTGTTGCGTCTGCATCAGGCAGCTGCTGCAATTGAATCCTGTGCCGCGATGATGGGGCCCAGACGTGTAGGAGTGTTAAGTGAGTGTTGCCACCAGCAGGTTGCAGGGTGCGGGATGGAAAACGCAGGGTGCAGGTGTGTTCAGCGACCAACTTAGTATGGTAATCATCGATGTGCCATGGGCAATGCAGGAGTCGATCCAGCAGCCAGGCAATATTACGCATGCAACTCGGGGGCGCACGTGACGTATGCGCAATATGGGCAGCTCCCACTGCCACGACGCCGAGTTGTTTATGCATTCATTTAATGCATTGACTTTGATTAGGTAGTGCGGTATGCAGAATGCCTTTCTCAATTTGCGTTTGTTGCGGCGGCAATAAATCCATTTGCTAGGCTTTAGAGAAAAGTAATAGCATCGCGCCGCAAACGAGTTTAGGTTTGTCTTAAAATAGGTCTTGGATTAATTGGTTTTATATCCTGACATCTCGTCTGGGTTACATGTGACAGTCTGTCTTCTGTCTGCCATCGAGCAGTCAACCCAACCGCCTGGGTCTTCCAAGCCAGACAGCCTGGAAAACGTGTCCTTCGCTGCGGTTTTGGCCCCCGCCTCTGATTGTGCTAATAAGGCGCTGGTAATTATAATTTAATAACATCTCCGCCTTTGCCGACTAAAAACTGTGGCTCGTGTTTGCCATTAGAACTCTCTGTGTGTGCAATTAACAGCCAGGAAACTGGGTCCAGAAATCAAGACGGAGGACGAAGGATGCAGGACGTGGCGCTGGAATATAAAAATTGATTTATGCCGCCTTTAAGGGCGGAGTACAATTTAATTGTAAGTCACACCGTTTCCCGCAATGTTTATGCAGTTGAGACTTAATTTGATTACACGGTGGGCTGGAGAGCATGGCAAACATCTCCCGATTGCCTGAATAAGCAATGAGCAAAGGCAATTTGCTCCGAATGGGTTGAAGCCCGAGTCTTCGGACAGCCGACGGGTGGATCCTTAAGCCCCACCAGGTGCTACTGCTGCCGCATGTGCACTTGTGTATTAATAAACAAATTACGCAATTAATAACACACGCTGAGCGCCCAGCTGGGCGCAAAATGTAACACTCGGTGCATCCTTGGGCTCCTGGCTAAAATTAAGTGCATCAGAAGCAACAGAAGCTGTGCTCCGCGGATTTATGGCTGCGTGTTGGGGCAACTTGTGCGACCATAAATGGCTGAGTGAATTGCTTCTGAAGCGGGACTGCGGGAGCCCGAAAGTGGCCACTGAACCCACGGAACCCACGGAACCCACTGAACCAGCCACCGCCAGCAGCCTCGTCAAGTGCTTTGCCCAGGCTGTTGGCATCGTTCCTAGTGCTTTTTCTTTATGGCCCGCATAAAAATTCAAGGGGCGGCTGGGCAGAGCCGGCTGAACGGAACTCAAAATGTATAAAAAACCTACCAGCTAGGCATTCTTTTCCGGTTCTTTCCGCCGTTGCCTTGTGCGCTCACACGGAAAAGCAGACAAAATGTATCTGTGACAGCGCAGCGCCAGGAGAAATCCAGGATCCAGGATAACCGAGCGAGCGAAAGACGGCAAACGAATATTTATTACAGGTGTTTGCCTCTGACTGACAGAAGGCGCAATCTGACGCCGGAGCTTAGTTTCGGGCACTTCCCAGGGAAGAACTCTCTAAGCTGCGGGATACCCGGGCTTCAGCTTTAAGATAGGGACACGTCATCCCACCTCTTTGTTCGATTCTGCCTGCAAATTGATTTCGCATCTTTTATCTGGCCAGACGATGGAAATTTTGCAAATCCGATTTGGTTGAAGAATAAAATGCGGTGCAGACCCAGCCGGAATTCCTGAAAAATCCCGAGCCAAATGCAGGATACAGAAGGGCTAAAAATAACAACAGATTCTTCCGCAGAAATCATTGTGTTTTTCTTTCGATTCAAGGCTTAAATTTTAGCCATGGAGGTAAGAAAGTTGAATTGTTTTATTTGTTTTTAATGCATGAAAATGCAAAGGGAGGAAATCGGGATGTCCTGCGAATTCATCGGTTCATTTAGTTATGTTAATCCAAGTTAAACGTGCTGCACGGCATCTGTATTAATCGTCAACTGAGATTTGCAAACCGTCACAGAACGGAAGCAGGATATATGTAGATAGTTGTGGCGGAAAGTCACCGAAAGGCTATAATTGCTATGATGGCCAAAATTAATTCAATATGACCGATCACGAGCCCCAAGGACTAATGAGCAGTTAGGAAAGGGAAACTGGGCGGCTGTTCAGTGCTCATGATGTGTAATTAATTTTTGGGCAACATCTGTTTATCCTAATTAGAGGCGATACAAACACACACATGCCATTGAGGGGCGTAGGAGTTGAGGGGTGGGCCCGAGGCGTTCTCTTTTCATTTATCATTATTACTGGGCTAGACCAAACGCGGCCAGTGAGATAAAAAGGTCAGTGAGATAAAAGTTGGAATGTGAGTTGATTAAGCGGGCAGAAATCAAGTGAGTAATGGCCGCAACATCTCTTGCATGGCAAGTGCCCGCCACTTACTCAGCTTTCCGGATTTCAAAGGAGCTCCGTAATGAGTTTTGAATAGAGTATTGGTCAGGGCGGAATTGTAAGCCAAATACTCACGAAAAATCGTAAAAAAATACAAGACCGCAATCAACGCCTCGCAGCTGTAATGGAAAATTGGGCAAATTGAAGTCGACAACTTTGTCATAAAATGAAATTGCTAGAAAAATCAGCGGATGGTACAATCAGGATGCGGATGCCCATCAAAAAAGGGGCAAGTGTGTGTCCCTTTTTTCTGGAAGGACAGCCATCCTTTTGACTGCTCCGAATTTACCAATTTATTATGCGTGGCTTCTTTTATTTGCCATGGCCAACTGCCTGTTTGTCTGGCCAAAAGGTTAACAAGCCAGAAAGCGTCGCAAATCAAAGGGAATTTCAAACTGGCTGCAGGCGAATGCAGATTAGGCGAATCAAGGGATTATAATTAATCAGACTCCTTGGTTCTTACAGCAAATATCGCATTCGATTTTATTTCCAAGCGACTGTTGCGCGCTGTTCAAAAATTCTGCTTTTCTACTGAGCGCTGTTTCGTTTCTCGTTTCTCGTTCCTCTATTTAGTGTTTTACTATGTCTGTTTCCACCGGTTCGCGTTCCATACCGTTCGTTCCGGCCCGAGGCCTGTGGGCCAACAGTTCGCGCTGCAAATTCAGTTCGTGTTGAAAATTCTGCCGCGTCGGTTGTGCCAATTCGCACGAGCGGAGAAAACTGGCAAGAACTAACGGTTCTTGCCGACGGCACATAACGGTAGATAGCAGTGTTGTGTGGGTGTAAGTGCCAGGCAGCGCTGTGTGGGTGTCTGCGCTCGTGCGTTTGTGTGAGTTGCCGAAGAGCCGAGTGCTCGTGATCGCGAACAGCAGCTGTTTCCACCATTTGCGAATTTAGTTCCTGTTGAGTCCGCGATCGAAGCAAAAGGACGTTAGCCATATAATTAGAGTTATAATTACCCACGATTGATAACCAAAACTAAAGCTCGAGCCAGCTACGTGCCTTCTGGCCAAAAAACCAAAATACTACAATTCGCAAAAGGCGAGACGAGCTAGTGAGTGCATTCATGATGAATTCGCGAGTGTGAGACGAGTGTGAATGTGTCTTATGTGATTTAATGGGGATTTCTTCAGCGCCGTGCTAGTTTCGCCTAATCAAATCGCTCGCTTTCGTTCCGTTTCGTAATTTCGCTCATTAGCAAACAATTTTCCTTTCTGTCGCCGAAACAAACATAGCATTGACAAAGTGCAATTTTCATAATTGTCCCGCTGTGACATTTGCACATATGCAAAAATAAATATTTCTGTTTAAAGATGATGTCAGTCACAGATCACAACTGCATTTCCTTCGCCCTTGTGTCTGCTCTGCCTGAGCAATGACAGCAAATAATTGGTTTGCCATAAATTGCCAGTGCAATGTTGCCAATCCATGCAATTAACAAATAAAACATATTTCAATCAAATTCTAGCGCAAACAAACTATTAATTTCACAAAACCCGGCCTAGGCACGCCCAATCGAAAAGATCAACAAACAAACCACTGAAAACTAAGCACTGAAAACTGAGTAGTGAATATCGTAATCGTAAACCAAATGCTGAGTATGGAGATTTTAGGCAAAATGCGTGCAATTATTCAACGCATGACAACCAATTAATTGGCCAAAGAGAGCGAGAGCACATATGACCGGCGGCAACAAGTCGATATAGCTAAAGCTTTGGAAAATATATAGCTATCTGGTGAGCCGGTTAACGCCAACCCCAAGTGCATCGGAAAACCAATAGCAACAAACACTTGACCGATTTTCCTTGCGATTCGGTGACGGCCTCTCGCTAATCTCGCCCAGAAAACTCAGATCACAACCGCCATCGATACCGCGATGATTTATGCAGGTGAGTCTGCTCGAGTTTAAGGCACTTTTCGAAACGAAACTAATTGTATATATATTACTTTTGCATATCTAATTCAAATGTCTCAGAAAAGCGTTTATGAAATATGCACTTATTTCAACTACTTGAGGCAATACAAACAATTATATTTCAAAAGCATCTGGGCATAAAACTATCATAAGCTTATTTAAATATATATTCAGTCAGAAACATTTTGTTATAGCAGTTGCTTTTGCACTATTAAAACTACGTAGCTACCATAATTAAACCATTTTAATATAATATATACTAGTGGCAAAGTGACAGAAGCACTACAAAAATGTATAATATTAAGAAAACTATAACATTTTCATGATCTATTGAATACGAAGTTAGAATGCACACAGCGCAAACCATTAAATTAATGCATTTCTTATGCTTACATATACCCGTATACTTTCTGTTTGCTGATCAGGGGATCTACAAACTGCTTTGGAGTTACTTGCACCCAAATAATGAATCGGTACCGGCAGAAACCCCACAGCAATGTTTGGGCAATGAGAATGGGAATTAGTGCCAAACAGTACTGGCCATAAATCCATAGTCTCAGTTAATTACAAACCCATATCAACATCTACGAAGGCGACGACGCAATTAGTTTGGGGGGAAAAAGGCGCGCGGCATACAAATTACGAAGCAAAACGGAAAAATTCGTCAAGTGTTTTGTGCATTTTTGCGGTTTTGTTTTATTTCGTTTTTTATTTTTTTTTTGCACAAAGCTTAGCACGTGGCCGTCGTCCGCCTTTGGTTACAGATTTTGTTTATTCACTCTCGGTAGCCTAATTAACTAAATTGGCTAGCTTGTTGACAATGGAAACCAAAGTGCGACCCATCCAGCACTCGGCAAGAGTTCCTTCGCCCATCTTCCGAGTTTCCCACCACCAAGTGTGAAGCTTAGCAGACACAAAGGCCAGTTGACAGGTGAAATGGGGGCAAACAATGGAAGTTGTTTTGACAGGGCCACAATAGACCGCCCGGCCCAATAACACGGACAAACAGTCCGACGGAAGGACGGGTTGCCAGCAGAACGGCTGGGAAACGTAGTAATAAATTAGGTTTTTAAATGGATCCCCATTTATTTCAACTTTAAGTGTGAAATTCCAGTCAGCCCGACTTTTATTTAATGACACATAGACATCCCAATATGTAGCTATAGTCACGACTCGGTGGCATTAATTAGCCAGCACTTCCAAGCCCGCAGCTTTTACTGATAGTATGCGCAAAAAACATTTTAAAATTAAGAAACTTGAAAATACAACACTTATAAGTGATAACAAAATGATTTTTGTAAGCATTTCTTCGTGAGGGTCTCAGAACTTTACGCAGCTACATCCTTTTAAAGCAGATAAAACGCATAAGCTCACATTCTAATTCCATTAACTTAAAGCTTTACATTTTACTGTAAGAGTACACTTTGATTAAATTCGGATGCCATGTTGCAATTAAATTGTGAAGTGCGTTGCATAGAAGCAGAATATGTCTGAAATAAATTATTAGTAATTATTTTCTTTATTAAATTACTCATAAAAATTTAATTCATTTTAAAATTAGACAAGCTGGTCTAGTGCACTAGTTAACTTCAAGATTTTTTAGTTGTGAGGGATGGTATTCCGAAAACTGCAGAGACAATCCCATTTTTCCCCAGTACAGAAAGCACTTCTTAAACCTTGTCCCTGTGTCCAGCTTTGGAAATCTTCACGCCTGGCCAGGCACAGGGAGCTGGAAGCAGGAAACAGTGCGAACTGGGATCTGGGAAATGAGAATTGAGAATTGAGAAGTGAGAGCTCCGTAAACATAATTCTGTGCTTTGTGCAGCGCTCTGTAAAGGCATTCAAATTGCTTCCTTGTCCAGCGGGCACAACAATGGCAACCTACGTGCATAAGCCACCGAAACCTGAGATTCTTTGGCCCAGTCGAACACAAAAGAGCGTCAACATAGAATTGTGCAACCAGCGGAGCAAATGACTTGCCACTCGGCCCAAAATGCAGGGGAAGCCCACACGTACTTGGAAGTAAAGCAAAACAAAACGATATAAAACAAACCAAACCAGTTGAAATATATTAATGGGGCGGGCATGAGATTGTTTTAGGTGTTTGCTTCCACTTTTTGTGTGTGCGTTGGCATTAAACTTGGCATTAAATAACAATAACCCGGCAATAAAACGAGGCAAAATGTGCAGGAGGTACCCTTTCACTTTCAATCCCCGACTCGCTCTTTTTTAAGTGTGTGCTTCTTCGTGCCACTTTGCAGCTTTATTGCGAATTTCTCACCTCGCAACCCGCCGCCTGGCTCACGCGTCGTATGCGTAATGGGGCTCATGTAGGAGCAGACGGGCGACAAGAAAACAGCGGCAATCGCACGATATTGCGTATGCGGCGTGTGGGCCCTGAATCTGTCGAAAAATGTTGTCTGCATTGGCAGTTGGTATCTGTTTAATGTACTTAATACTCAAGGAGCACTTTTTTCGAAGCCCCCTTCCTCCCAAACAATATTTTTTTACATTTTTTTTTCGGTTTTTCGTGGGAGGATTATTGTGTTTTTTCCGTTGCTTAGGTGGGAAGCAATCGGATTTCCCAGGGTCAAAGCTGGGAGAAGTTTTGATTGACACGCAGTGGCCTGCAAATTAACAGCTCATTGCAATGCAGCCACAAAGTGGGGGCCAAATGAAGCATGAAGGGCCAATGGACACTGCCGACTGGCCGGAAATGAGTTCACTGCTCGTGGCGGGCTAAGCTCCTGAAAAATCACCTAATTCATTTAAATAAGCAAGAAGGAGTCGTCGCCGAAAGCGGGCCAAGTCCATTTACGAAAAGAGGACCTTTCATCCAACTTAGGAAGCCTCAAGTCACCGACTTGGCTTTTATCTGCAGAAGAAGGATGCCTCGTCGTCGTCGAGTCGACAAACTAATTTAAAAATCCACTTGCTAAGCGTTTCCCACCTCCGAGCTCCATGGTCCATCGACCGACCCTCTCTGGGCCTGGGCTATTTATTTTTTCATTCCCTGCCTTTTATGATGATTTTGCACTGCGTAGAAATAGTAGAGCAAACATTTTAGCCCCCGAGTGTTTAAATATAAAGCGGAAATGAGCTTTACTCCCGGTCCTTGGGCTCTTCTACTTGCCATTTTTGCTCTCCTTTTGGACCACAACGCGCCAAATGAACTGAGAAGCGAGAGTCTGTAGGTTTATTTTAAAAAGCTAATTAATGACTGCAACTTTCTTCGCCAGACACTTTTGAATTAATTGCACACCTCCACGAGTCGGAATGGGCCCAATTCGCATCCGAGAATCATGCAAAGTGCCAGACTCGAGCCATGTTTGGGATTTCAACGCCCAGCCACTCTCGAGCAATATTGTAGATAAAGTCGGAATCGAATGCAAAATAAAATGTATTTGTCTGTTCTGTGTGCTGTGCTCGCAAAGCAATTTATGGATTTGATTTCAATTGTTTTGTGATGTTGATTGGCAGTCCGAATTGGCAACAACTCATAGTTTGGCAGCCAGCAATATATACATACATATTTGTTCGATGTCAAATGGCAGATGAGACTGTCCGCATCCGATTCGATTCCTCAGCTCTGAGCTATGACCCCGCCAAGAGGAATCGAACTGAATGCTATTGAAAACCGAATTGATTTCCTGGGTGTGTGTTGCTGTGTAATTAATCTAATTTGCAGTTTGCCGTTGGGGCAACATTTTGTGTGCTTTTGTGTGGCAATACGTGCGTGTTGACAAAAGTCGAGCGTTCATGCCACCACTCAATGCACTCCTGCAGCTGTTCATGCATTCACCTCACTGGCATTCATTAGTTAATTGATCAAGCGTGGCGAAATGTGGATAGATTTGGGCTTTAGACCCATTCACACACTTTTCCCAGCCCTTTTTTACTGAAACAGGTCCGTTCTAGCAGTGAATTCTTTTATGACAGCATAAAACAGAAACACAAATTATTTCGCACATAAAAAAGCAAAGCTGCGCGAAACTAAAATACAAATGTGCAGAACCGACCATAACGACGAACATAATGCGACACAGACAGCCAGAAGCCGACATAGACCGACATACTATACCAGGCTTGAAAGGAAAAGTTGGATGCACACACATACATATGTACACATGTGTGTAAGGTCCTGGGGACGGACTAGGACGATACCAGCGAGAGTGTGTGCAAACAGAGATCCAAAGTGCCCAAAGCGTTTTCACAGTCAATTTTGTATGTAAAGGCAAGACAAGACAACGGCTGACATGTTTGTTGGGAAATGGGAATGGGATTGTGGATGGGTATGTGGATGAGGATGAGCACGAGAATGGGGACTGGGGACTGGGTCTGCACATGGAAACTGGGAACAACAGGGCTTGGCTTAGTGTAAATTTTTATATTTCGCTGTGCATGGCACATAAAACCCTTTGTTAGTCGAGCTGCATGTGAGTAGGTGGGCTTGTGTACATTTAGGACGGCAATGAGCATGAACGCCATTAACTACTCAAACACGAATGTGCTACTAAAATCTTTAAAATGTTTTCGCAAAACAATAAACCAGAAGAAATTAATTTTGAAAAAACGTTTAAAAATTGGGTTGTAAATGCTGTTTATTATTCTTCAATACTTTATAAAAATTACCTTTTCGCTTTGTTAATATCGCTTACAGACATTTTCGAAATACCAAATAATTGTGTATAATTTTGTTTGTCTTTTGTCACAAGTAAAAATAAATAAGAAATTGTTCAAGGATCAGTTGGTAAAAGTAAAAGAGTAATATACTTCTTTATTATACCTCAAAATGTCTTTATTGCCCTAATGTTATTCATCGACTTAGGTGGCCAACAAAAAATTTGTTAATACTCCTGCTATGTTTGGAAAAATCCTATTTACCAAGAACAAACGTAGCATAAAATAAACATGTCGGTGGCATAAAGTTAATCACATTCCAGATATTGGCTGATGTATTGCCCACTTTCCCCTTAGCAGCAGTACAATAAACAGCTAAGGTGAGAAAAGCAAACAAACAAATAACTTTTGACAAAGAGGAAATGCGAGGCAAAGGCAAATGTAATGACACTTAAGTGGCCCTGAATCCCAATCTCTTTGCAGTCGAGTGATTTCGCCCTGTCGCACTTGGCAACTCAGCAAACTTGGTCACCTCAACTAGATGACGTATGCAATGGTGGCTTGTTCTTTATGTTTTATTTGCCTTTTCCTCGCGACCATCTAGGGCATCGTTATCGAGCTGAACAATCCTAACCACTTGAAGCCATTATTATGTTACTAGCTAATTTAAGGTATGGCCATATTAAATTCGTATCTAATGAGTTTTTATGTGATTTATTCAGGGTGCTCTGCCTGGCAGTTCGTATTTTGTATGCCCTTGGATTGGTTGGTGTTTGCCCAGGCTAATGGGATTTATTTTCCACCTTTACTTCCGGGAATCCCCTTTACTTATGCTCTGCACACAAATCCACTTCGCTCCATAAGCACCAAATTAACCCTTTTATGTCTATTTGCTCGTAAGCCATTTTTCCCAACGTTTTCGTCAGTCGTCTAATTAGTTCACCAGACCACTGAATCGTGTATGCAACGCACAGCTTCGTTGGAAGTCACTCGTTTTCCGGCTAAGGACACAAAGGAGCCTGCACATGACACGGCTCATAACCATTTCGAGTGTGATGCACGTTTCCAGTCAAAACCCGGTGGGTTAATTCCATTTAGGGAACACTAGCATAAGGGACCATAAATGAGATCAGCCTGTTAAATTTGCATACATTTTCGCCATTTAATGTGAAGGCGAAGAGAGGTTTTAAAATGAATCGATTATGTCGTGCCGGACGGTCGTCAGGCCAATATGAATATTTATTTATTTATATGTGTCCACTGCGGATGGTCCGGGGTGTGGCAAGCGCAAATTGGCCAGGCCTTAAAGAAGCACCGAATGCCGAATGTCATTAGGACCAAATTATGGTTATTAGCGGACTTCTAGCGAAGTCCCAGCCCTGACAATGATTTGACCTTCGCGGCCCGAAAACGCGCCGAAAATTTAAATGACGTATTCGGCACTATATCCTGATATAACTGCTTGACCAGCATGATTGGGGGTATTTCGGGAACGTGGTCTCGGTAAAATGTGTCCATTAAATATGCGCAAAGGCGCTAGGAGCGTCCATGACTTATTCAATGTTTACAATGCTGACAGCCGCTTCTTTCAGTTCGACTCGGATTCGGTTTGGTTTGGTTTGGTTTGGTTCAGTCGCCATGGTCAAGGAACACGCTCAAGATATTAAACATTGATTACCTATCGATTTTATCCTTGTTTTTGTTATTTTTCCGCCCGGGTTCGTGTCTTTTGTATGTGCGTGGAACGGGAAATTCGGCACGGAAAAGCGAAAGATGGGCAGCAAATGCAAATTACCTGCGAAAATGCAATTTCTCATCTTTTCACAGTTGCCGCAACGAAGTTTGACATTTAATTTTCGGAACCAGGAAAAAGAACATCTGGAAATTCTTCTGCCAAGTTGACAGCGTGTGAAATGGGAGAAACTGAATATATTCCGGGGAAAAGTGCAAAAGTGGAAGGAATTCCAGCAAACTGGAGAAATTAATCGGGGCGAGGAAGCGGAAAAGGCTTTAAGGATTAACAAAGGAGAAACTGCATTCAACAGAAATTGTACAGGGCTCAGTCAATTTAAATTAAGTTACTTGTCAGTCTCTGTTGAACAACTTACTTGTTTATTTATATTCCGCATAACTTTTCGACGGAATGCAGGGCCTGTAAAGTTTTACGGCTGCTGCAAAGTCACTTGCAAAAGTTTCTTGTCAGGCAATCAGTAAATTCTGATAGCTTTTGTTACCCTCTGCTATATGCCGAGAAAAGCGATTGGATTTATTGATTGCCACCTAAGTGGCATGTAGACTTATCATAATCTAAAGTCCTTTTACAGATTTAAACCATCTGCCGATTTTAATCTCTGAGCACATAAAGCAATTGACAGCTCCAAATTGCTCTTGATAACTTTCTAAGCTCACACAGCCAACTAGCAGCAAGTGTTGACTTCTTGAACGAGACATTGCGTATACGCCGTGTGACTGATAACAACTGTTTTGCATACTTTTGTTGCAGCTTTTTCCTGTAGCTTATGTGCAATATCCTGCGGAACTCGCAAATAACTGCCATCAAAATGTTGCCATCGCACTTGTTTGGAATGTAAACCGCAGGTCGTGTAAACAATAGTGTAAGCACCGACAAAGCACTCCACGATTCGACTATTAGCGCCACCTCCTGACACTGTCACCCCGGAACGCAGTTGTTCTGCATGGAGACAACCTGCGGGTGCCGGGGCCCACGAGACGCACAGGAATCCACTAAAGCGACCGCATCGGCATCGGCATCGGCATCGGCAAAGGGACCGCTTTTACCGCTTTTGGTCCAAAACACGGCCATCATCAGCGGCAGTGGCCACCGGTTGCCAGGAACAACCGCAGCTTCGACATTGCCAGCCACATCAACAACATGGCCATAAAGCAACAGCTCTGTAATTCATGGTCGCAACTACCCAACGAACTGCTGATATTGGTGAGTAAATAAACCCTCAGTGAGGAAGTTTACATAGGGTGCCAAGTCTTAGTGTGATTACATTTACGATTCGAAAAAGCTGACCAAAATTGTGCGTTTTTTAGTTACTCAGAAAGTTGTATTCCTAATCGAAATAATAGGCTTTTTTAAGTCAAAAAATGGAAGCTGGTTACTAAGGTTCTTTTGACGGTTGGTAAATTATAGCCAACATTTTCCATTTAGCTTAGATACAAAATTTAAGTGTAAAGTCATTCCCAAAAGTCTCCTTTTATTTATAGAAACGTGAAGCATTCTTTGATGCAAATTCGAGGACTCGCTTTTAAGGTCCGGACTCGTTTTCCTTTTCGTATCTTGATTTCTCTGACATCTTGCACAAACAGCAATCAATCAAGCAATTTGCTAGCGACTCTATTTACCCAAAGGGACTTGTGAGAAATGGAATGCATGTCGCGCACAATTAGTCAAGCTGCTCGTAGAACTTTTGCTGTGTTAAAAATTTAGTTGGCAACATTTCCTGTTATTATTTCCGTTGCTTCTTGCTGTTGTGGCAAAGTGGCACGCACGTCCTGCCACGCCCCTCTGCGCCCCATCAGTAGAAGTAGAAGTAGTAGGAGTATGCGGCACGTATACATACATATGTTCCTTGCAAAGGAAAATTTGACAGTAGTCGTAGGCACGTCCTAGTTGTGTGGCCATAGCTGTGTTGTTGCAGCAGCTGCTCAGCAGCTGTCAGTTGCACATTTCGCCGCCAGCAAGCGGAATGGCGAATTTGAGCCCATCCTGCCACACCCACACCCCTAGGAACCATCTCACCCTCACCCACACCCACAGCCATGTCCACATGAATGTTGCAATCAACTCTGACACGATGATGTGTGTGCGTCCGACATTGATTATCTTGTTTGTCTGTTTGCGTAGCTGCTACTGCAGTTACATACCGTTGGCCAAATGAGCGGCAATAAATCGGATGAATATATATGTGCCGGGATGTATCCCCAAGATGGGGGACACTTTTATGTGTCTCCGGCAGATGCTCGTAAAGCTACGTGAACGTTCCCTCGTAAACGGTGGGCAAAGTGAAAAAGCAGGGTCTCAGCTAATGGCCCAACTACTTAACATTATCAGCCAGGCGGGCCATTAATTAAATTTTAATTACTCCAAGTAATTCCCACAATAAATCAGGTTTTCAAAACACCCCAGCTAGAGCTCCTAGGACATCTTCCTGACAGGACCTCTCCAGATATCACTTGAGCTCATGCTCAGATCTCGGCGTTCGAACAAAGCCACCGAACACATCGAGAGGCTTAGGCCTGTCATTTGCATTTGATTTTCAACTACGTAATTGTATTCGCACAAGGGATTTTCAGCGCCTGAGGCCAAAGCCATGTAGCTTGCCGTGATAGTTTCGAATGCTAAAGTTCAGGCCCGACTGCCCGACTGCCAGACTGCCTCCATTTGGCCCAATGGAGGGCTTGGGGGTGCCCCTCTAATTTCTGAGAGCCATTCGCGCGCAATTATCAGAATTAAATTAAAAGTTTCTGCGGGAGCTGTCGTCGGGCAATTGCAGTTGGCAGAAATCAGCAAGCCGCAAAATTGTTTTATCTGCGCTGCGTGGGGCTGCTTTTGCGGCTGTGTGTAATGGTCCAGTTTCCGGTTTTTGGAATCCGGTTTCCGGTTATGTGGTAACTGCAAATTGTTGCGAATTTCGCGTTTTAATTCTCAATTAGCTAATTTAGCGGCCAAAACTACGCGTCTAGCTAATTGGCGCCAACTTGATTTTACGCCACAAATGTCGCGGTTTGTTAGTCCAATTGGCTTATCCGGCTAATGGACTTATTTAAAAATCAATTTAATGCAAAAGGAAATGTGATTCAAGCTGATAACAAATAGAAGTGAAATATTCCATATCATTCCGTTCATTTCGACTTTTCAAATAAACTTACTTAAATATAAGCGGACAATCAATCCGAATCAAAAAGTGCTGTGAATGCCCTGTGACCTAATCAACTTGTTGCAATTCCCCATGCACCTTGCAATTTATTTCCCTGCCAACTTTTCAGAAATCTGATTTGATGCCATTTCTCCTGTGGTTTTATTTTCTTTGCTCGGGCTTTTAATTTTCTCTCCAGCTTTGGCACGCAAATTGAATTCAGGGTTTTCCCTCCGCTTCCTAGAAAAGAGAAGTACTCTTATACAAATTCACCTCTTTCCGGGTCATTGTGACAGTAATTTAATATTTACATTGCGATAATGGAATTTTATGCTTCATTTGCATACAAAAAACAAGAGAGAATGCTATAGTCGAGTTCCCCGACTATCTGATACCCGTTACTCAGCTAGTGGAAGTGCGAAGGAGAGTCTTCAGCACTGACAGTTTTCGGCGGTTTGTGGGCGCAAGAGTGGCGTGGCAAAAGTTTTGGCAAATCGTTAGAAATTTACAAGACTAATACAAAATGAAAAATATCAAACATTTTCAAAAGTGTGGGCGTGGCAGTTTTGGGCGGTTTGTGGGCGTTAGAGTGGGCGTGGCAAAAAGTTGTTTGGCAAATCGATAGAATTGTACAAGACTAATACAAAAATGAAAATATATTAAAACCTTTTTTAAAAGTGTGGGCGTGGCAGTTTTTGGCGGTCTGTGGGCGTTAGAGTGGGCGTGGCAAAAAGTTTTTTGGCAAATCGATAGAAATTTACAAGACTAATACAAAAATGAAAAAATATCAAAACCTTTTTCAAAAGTGTGGGCGTGGCAGTTTTTGGCGGTTTGTGGGCGTTAGAGTGGGCGTGGCAACATGAATCGACAAACTTGCGCTGCGTCTATGTCCCTGGAGTCTGTATTCTTAATCTCAACTTTCTACCTTTTGTAGTTCCTGAGATCTCGACGTTCATACGGACAGACGGACAGACAGACGGACGGACAGACGGACATGGCCAGATCGACTCGACTACTGATCCTGATCAAGAATATATATACTTTATATGGTCGGAAACGCTTCCTTCTGCCTGTTACATACTTTTCAACGAATCTAGTATACCCTTTTACTCTACGAGTAACGGGTATAACTAGAAACACTGACATTCATTGTGTTTCCGTGAATAAACATTACCATTCGATTGTTGAGGAGTAGATAGCTATTATTAAAGTTATGAAAGTAGTCTAACGCGACAATTATATTTTGAAGGGGATAGTTTATGTCACGAAGAAATTCAGACCAAAAGATTTCAAGATATTTTACCTTTATCAACCGAAATGTTTCTACCAGAAACCAATTAAATTCGAATACGTTAAAGCAACATATACTGAGAAATCCTTCCGGATATGTGCAACTTCCCAAAAAAAAACCTTATTAAGAATAAATCTAACATTAATTGGTGTTGTGTGCTAAAAAGTGAGTCATTTGCAGGAAATGAATGGATAAAAGTACGTATATATGAATAAGTATGAATAATGACTCATGGAAAATGTGTTTCAACTTTGTTTACGCCCTTTGACAGCTAAATTTCGTATAAAGAACTTTGCTAACTTTTAATGCTGCGGTAATTAAATTTAATTTGCTTCAAAACGCCACCCCTGAACTCATTAATATTTTCCTCTTTATGTCATCGTCAACTAGGCGTATGCGTAATGGAACAAAAAATGCAGAGTGCATCAGCAAGTTGAATCTGTTGATACTCTTTCAATCACGGTTTATTCTTTGTTTAATAATTGTTTAATAATTTCTTGATATATTTAGTTTATTACATCAATAATCTTGTAATGCTTTCAGATGAACAGCCTTTCGCAGCTTGTTATTAAATTTTCAAAGCAACTCACTTTTCAAGGGTATATGGAAAAAAGGGAATGCGTACACGCCGCGTGGGTGAAAAGCTTTTACAACTCGGTTTAAATGCCAATTATTTATTACGCTCGGCAATTTAATGTTGGCAAATTTCGGCGTGCAACTCAATTTGGGCATTTCTCCTTATTAGCTGCCACAAAGCGAATTTCCACATGCAAATTTTGTGCGCCAAGAAAATGCCATCAACTGCCGTCGAGTGCCGAGGTTCAGGAAGGCCTTCCTGCCACGTCCCCTTGCCAAAATGCTTTTAAACTTTCCAACTGGCAACCATTTTCGGCGGGCGCGTTCCTCTTTGGCCTGTGCATTTTGTTTGTCATGTGAGTAATTTATGCGGGCCTCGTACACGCATTTCTTGCCCCGGATTGGCAATACTGCGGAATATCCCATGGCTTCTGCACAATGTGGGGCTAACTTGCATTAACCCTTCGTCGCCAACAAAGGTTGGCACTACCTTGAACCTAGCCCGTAAACAATGATTTGCCGAGTATTACTTGCAAATCGATACTGTTTGATTTAGTTCGCTTGATTGGAACATTTGGGCGGTGAACAGGTTCCCATGTCACTCGGCTTTAGCTATGTGCAGGCTTGCCTTCTTCTACTTGGGCTCGAATCTGCATTATTAAAACCATTTACAAAATATTAAGCCGACCAAAACAGGTGTTCTTTAGCACATGTCCAAGTGGCCCGTGGGGCACTTGCCAAACTCACACAATTGGTAGCAATGTGCCTCGCTCCATAAAGTGGATTAGTCTAAGGCAAATGTGTACTTTAATCGATTTGTTGCGTGCTGTGAAAGCCCGGCAATTACCTGCCGGCCCCAAAAACCGACCTAGGGGTCCTTCCTCGCATTTTGGGTGCGTGCCTGGTAGTCGTCCGAACCATTAAAGTCAAAAATAATTTCAATTATTGATTGGCACCCGAATCATGCGCCAATATGGAATGCGGCAATGAGCTCGCTTTATGGCAGTTGATTGCTTGTTTAGCTGATTTTATAATTTATCGGGCATTATCAGCTATTTGAGTGTGCATCTCTTCATTCAGTCCCTCAATAATGGAAATGTGCTGACATGCCAATTCGGCTGCAAATTCATTCATAGATTTCACCCAAAGCACACTCACGCACACGAACACAAACACATTACTAACGACCGTAATTAATTACGGCAATTAAATTGCAATGTGCAACTGCAGCTGAATACCAAGTGGGCAAGGTGTGTACGGCTTCACCCCGCCAACTCAAAATATATATAAAATTGCCACTCAGTATTATATATGTATCTGCCAGTATTTAATTTTACATCATTGGCGCAGGTCAGCATCGGATAAGACCTAAAGGTTGGGCTTATGTTGTCTTACAAAACAATTAAGCAAATACGCCACCGGCATTGCGGTACATCCTCTTTTATTTTTCCGTCCCTCCTGCTCGTTCTTGCCATCTTTTTGTTCACTTCTGCCTCTAATTGCCCTATTTTTACATTTATGGCTCGGGGCGATTTCTCATATCCTTGTAGGGATACGTTTTCCACAGAGAGTATTTAAAGGGATTCGACTTCACCTCTTTCATTTACAAAAATATGTTGTATTTGTATACAAAATAAAAAATTAACGTTTGCATTTACAATCACAAATTTTCAATTTCCAATTATTGTCAAGCAATTTGCAAGTGTGGCTCAGTTCACATTGTTCCCAAAATAGAGTAATGCCTTCTGGTCATGTCTAACCCACGCACATTCATATTTCATTTGGGTTTCCGTTTAACGACTGCTCCATTCATTTTTGGACTATTTATAGACCAGCCTTTTCATAAATTAATTAGGCACGCGAGGTCAGGTTGTGTCAGCAATTAGGCGGCCAGTCAAATGTTTTGTGTATCTTTGTTTTCTAAAATTTCAGGCAACATGGCCTGTGGTTGTCTGTTGCAGGTGGTGAACTCAGATACACACCCATCTCAAAAGTACCGCCATGAATGAAACAGAGTGCGAGGATCTCATCAAATCTGTGAAATGGACGGAACCAGCCAATCTGATCTCCCTGGCCGTACTCGAGTTCATCAACGTTCTGGTCATCGGTGGCAACTGCCTCGTGATTGCCGCCGTCTTCTGTTCGAATAAGTTGAGGAGTGTGACGAACTTCTTCATTGTCAACCTGGCTGTGGCCGACCTTCTGGTGGGTTTGGCCGTGCTACCCTTCTCAGCCACCTGGGAGGTTTTCAAGGTAAGTCCCAATGGTTTAATTTCAATGAACTGCCCAGATTTTGAAATGGCACCGAGTGTTTGAGATTTTCAACCAACTTTAGCTTTAACTATAATAAAAACATGTGAATGCTAAATAAATTCATTTCATATTTATTTTGGATAATTAGTAAAATCAAAATAATTCAATACACTCTTCAAGGAAGATTATGCACTTTATTATAAAACAAAATTATATTAGAAATTCCATTGCATTTAAACATCGATCATTTTTGAATCCTTAGGTTTGGATATTCGGCGATCTCTGGTGCCGCATTTGGCTGGCTGTCGATGTGTGGATGTGCACGGCATCGATCCTGAATCTGTGTGCCATATCTCTGGATCGCTATGTGGCGGTCACGCGACCCGTCACCTACCCAAGCATTATGTCCACGAAGAAGGCCAAGTCCTTAATCGCCGGCATTTGGGTACTCTCATTTTTTATTTGCTTTCCGCCGCTAGTCGGCTGGAAGGATCAGAAGGTAAGTTGGTGGCAGCAACTGACCCACAAGTGACCCAGTGCGATAAATTAACGGGGTAAATGGGAAACGCGGTTTGTCTCTGCCAACGTTAAAGCCGAACGGCCCGGCAAAATTGAAAGTCGGTAAACTGTTTTTAGCACGCTCAAGTCAGCCTCATAAAGAACAAAAGCCAGGCAGGCAGGCAGGCAGGCGACCGACTGCCAAAAGTTGTTTCCAGAGCCCCGAAACTGAGGGCCATTCTGTCATTGACACCATTTTGGAGTTGGCAGCAGTGATTTCTCAACCACATCGACAATGGAAGCGACACTGGCTGGTGCTGAAGACTGCAATCCGGCTCATTTGTGCCAAAATTACCGTAAAACAAGACACGAGTGTCGTCCTTTCGGAGAAAGGGACCTACTTCTAATTTCGTCCCCTTTTCTGGGGACATTATTTGACATTATTCTTACGCAACGACACTGATAATGATGTGTTACACATGCCGCAACGAAATTGCCAACAAGCCGGGAGCACAATTAATGGACACCCCAGTCACTGGGTAATCAGATCAAGCAGGATACATGACTACTCGCCTTTTGGCCCTGCTCCAGTTTATGGTCCTGTCTTGTACTACTGGATGTACTACCGGTTATATTTGCCCAGCCAAACATATAAATCCAGTTTGCATCAAGGTGCCGATGAAGTGATGGCTTCCCCATAGCTGCACATGCGAAAATGTATCCTTTCGAAGGACATTCCATTCAACTCAACTGAATTCAATTCAATTCGATGTGATTCACAACTGCAGTGGCTGAGTGCAGTTGAATGGGCCACGTTTGAATGGCTGGCATTCAGCCCGCTGCCATGCTGAAACCCGGTTAGCGAGTCGAGGCTGTAGGCATCGATTATTATTACGGCGCTATAGTCAGGATGCGATGGGTTGGGCAACATGCCCTGATTCTCAGATGGCCCAACATGTTCTCACATACAGCTCGCGGCATTTATTTCGCCGGTCTGTGGGCTTTTTGTTAACGCCACCTTTAGCCACGAGTAATATTTATGCGCAACACGTCGGCGAATATCTCTGGCAATATAACCCGCTTTAAGTTGCATTTTTATTGGCTTCTTGGCGCCGTGAAGAGGGTGCCAGGACGAGGGTGGAATTTTAATGTGGTCCTCCGAATATCAAGTGTCATCTCATGATCCCATATCTTTATACTCTGCTCCACTTCATTCCAGGCGGTTATACAGCCGACCTATCCAAAGGGAAACCATACGCTTTACTACACCACCACGATGTCAAGCTCGGAGGATGGTCAACTAGGGTTAGATAGCATTAAGGACCAGGGCGAGGCCTCTTTGCCTCCCTCCCCGCCGCATGTCGGCAATGGGAACGCCTACAATCCCTACGATCCCGATTTCGCGCCCATCGATGGATCCGCGGAGATTCGGATTGCGGCCATGGGCTCGACTAGTACTTCGGCATCCACAACCATCACGACGACAACGTCCAGTGCGAGCACCACGGAAACGGAAATGGACCTCGATCTGCTGAACACACCGCCGCAGAACAGACCCCAGACCATTTCCGGCAGCTGTCCATGGAAGTGCGAGCTGACCAACGATCGGGGTTATGTCCTGTACTCCGCCCTGGGATCCTTCTACATACCCATGTTCGTGATGCTCTTCTTCTACTGGCGCATCTACCGAGCTGCCGTGAGAACCACGAGGGCCATCAACCAGGGCTTTAAGACCACCAAGGGTAAGTCACTTCCGTAGATAACTGACCCAGCAACCACAACCACCAGCTCATTTGGACACGAATTGTTTGAGCCTTGTCACCCTCAGTTTGGTTTAACGTGTGCGTAGCTAACAGTTTGGTTTTAATACTCATCTCTCTCTCTCTCTACATATATATATATATATAAATATTTTTGTTTACTTACCAAATAAGTAACGTAATCACGTAGCTAGTTCCTTTTATTCAAGCTTTAATATCGATTGCTAAACAGTTTAAAATCTCTCGACGTGTAGTCAATAGTGTGACGTCCCGTTTGTCCCGTTTGTCCCGTTTTATTTTGGTTATCCTACCGAAAAGTGTACAGACTCACACACTGAGCATTCCATACACACCCACAGAACCACTCACTCGACCTTGTCCCCGTCCCCCTGAATAACCGCCCCTGAAGAGCATAAATTGTCGGGGAGTATATAACAACTTACACGGAGGAACTGTATAAATCGATGGCGCAAAAAGAGTACCACTAAATTTACATTCATAAATAACTTCACGCACACATTCAAACATTTATATATACATACATATGTCGGCATTTTGTTTTTGTGTTTTGCACATAAATAAACATGATAACTAACCTGGAAATGAGTAAATTTATAAGAATACATATGCATACACACTTAGTGAAAGTCCAGGCATTACAAAGTCAAACCCTAAAAACCAATTGAAAATACAGTTCTTATTTTTATGTAAGCGATGAGCAAAAAAAATTAATTTGCTATAAACAAATGTCTCTGTAAAGCACGGAGTAAATTAAATTCCTTGTAATTTAAGTCCCCCTAACTATATTCAAATGAATGTGATAATAACTTAGTACCGTAAAGTCCCAACTCATAAATATTAATTAGCCTAGTTTACCCAACTAAGTGAACACATAGATGCGTATGATTAACAAGCGCTCCAACTTTAAATTGTGAATACCCCGCTATGAACCCGAAGTACCCAATTGGCCCTGCCAATCAAGAAATTATAAAGTTATAAAATTACATATCTCCATTAAAGTTTCAACAATCCCTTAGACCCGGAATCAACGTCCTGCACATGTCCCTTTACCTTTAAAATTATCACAGCATTATATAAATCACATGCTCATAGAAGAAGTCACGCATCATAATTAGCATTATATTCCGAGTTGGGCAAAAACAAGAAATCGATGAATGCTGAGGAAGCACATCAAAGAAATCGGCTTAGATAAAACGGATGCTGGGATTAAGTAGGAGCGGGATTCAGCCAGAAAATGGGAGACATGAAAGCGACCCACCGGCTAAGATAAAATAAAATGTAATATGACTTCCTTCTGAGCATGTTCTGTTTGCCATCAATGCAATTTTCTATTTTCTTAGGTTTTTGTCGTTTCGGGCCTCACTGGTCCCCAAAGACTGTGGTGGCCATAATCCCCGGGAACAGATTTTGTTTGAAGTCGGCAGCCCAACCCACATTAGACTAGCACTGGGTGTTTATTTTAATATGTGGCCCATTACTTGGCCAGGGCCACAGCGCACTTTCTTCCGCGTGATCAGCTCATTGGGCACACTTCTCGGAAACATTATGTCCCATTCTATCCATAGCACGCATTCGCTGATAACTAAGTCAACCGACCGACTGACTTCAGCGGGAAAATCAATAACCAACCTTCGAAGCTCTGGAAATCAATGCGCCCCGCTAATTTATGGGCCCCACCAATCCTGCAGCTCTGGGATATATGCTACGAAATTGCATTTTGAAACTGATTGCATACTTTGGGGCGCTGACTGCCGCCATATTGGAGTTCAGTCGATTTGAAAAACGAAAGCGGATAGTGCATTTTGGGGCCATCACACTATGGGGCGAACGACCACTTTTTGAGGAATTAATTAATAACTCGAGAACGAAGCAACATATTTAAGTTCTGTTTTTTTATTTATGTTCATGATAAAAATAGTAATATAATTGAGGAAAAATGGGCGTGGTTTTGCCTTCAAACAAAAAAAAACAACACAAATTTTTTTTCAGTGTACAGAAAAAAAATTTTTGATCTAAAAAATTTAAAATATAATCTTTAAATAAACCAATAAAGTAAGAATTGGGGGTTGCTTATCTTGTTTTTAAAAAATATTGAAGTTTTTCTTCTTGCTTCACAGTTTTTTTTCTTTAAAATAGCATAAATATGTTTGTAAAACTAATGTTTCCCAAAAAACCTAAAATTTACGGAACTAGAATTTTATTGTAATAAATATATTTATGTTTCACACCTATCGTTCATCGCCATCCACGAATTAAAGCTTTAAAACAACTAAAAAGGGCGTTATTTTTTGCATTACTCGTCGTCTTTTCTTTCTATTTCTCGAACAATTTGCTGTTTTTCATTTTGAGGTTAGTCCCTTAAAAGTTAAATTTTGGAGAAAGTGTGCAAAAGTGTGCATTTATACTTATAGCATATACTAAGAATTGATAACTCTACAACTTATAACAGGTTTTAGAGCCGGAGAGAGCCGGACTCACTTTGTTGCTCTATTTAAAAATTAGAATACACTACAAAAGTTGTGTTTTATTAGGGTTAGAACTTGCAGAAGATTATTGGGACACCACAATTAATTTCAACATTTGACGATCACAAACACATATTACAAACCACAAGGATTGGATTTCATGTTATAAGTAACAATTTTGATATTTGTTTATGCACTTTTTGTCGCTTCAAAGTTGAAAGATTTTTCAGCGATTAACAAAAATGCGGTTATCGGTGTGGCAGCGCAAACGAAACAGCTTACTAAACAGCTGTTCACTGAACAGTGGCGCCCTCTTTTAAAATTTCAAGTACGCAACATGATAGATTGATGTTTTTTGAATACATTTCAATTTACAACAAATTTTTTTAACGACTTTTAAAAAATGGGTTTATTCCACTAAAAGTGGTCGTTCGCCCCATAGTGCATCAGCTTAAGACCAATGCTGTTGTCGACATTTTTGCCCCCGTTGCCTTGGCAGTTGTTATTGTTTTGGCACTGTCGTGTCGCTAGTTGGCGCCATTTTGAGCACAAAGCCCAGATTTGCCAGCAGCCCACACAGACACTCCCACCCACCCTTTGGCTCACCAATACTGGCGAGAGTCGTCGTGTCGTCATCAAGGCTGCCTTGATATATGTTTTGTCTCCTCGCAAACAAACACACACACACTGGCAGGCAGCTAAAGAGAGCTGTTTACCAACACACCCACGCGCGGGGCAGCTCGTTATAGTTTATGCGGACACACCGCAAGAAAATAAATGGCTGTCCGTATTTTATAACGTTCGCTTAACTTAAAAGTGGTTCTTGATAACGTAGGAAATGCAATTTCTTCAAGTTCTGAATCAGTTAAACTAAAGGGGTGAACCCTTTAAATGTTTTAGGCCATTTGGTGATTTCTTCGCTTAGAAGGGGTGCAATACCTTCTAGTTTTTCTTTCACTCATTTTGCAATAAAACGAAAATTTCAATTTAAAATATTCCTAAGGCACGTGCCATCAGTTCGTCCACTCCCATTATTTTGAGCATTGGTCGCATACATATGAACATGGGCCCCTTGGCGGTGCGTGCGCAACGTCGGAAATTGCTCCGTGACACAATGCGGGTGGTGCTGATGGTTTTTGTCCTGGTTTTCTCTATTATTTTGGAGGTAGGTGTGCTATCCGGCCCACGCGCCTTTCTCGTTTTTCGTGGCTTTTGAAGGTAATCAAGTTTCAAGTTCAAAACTTGCCGAGGTTCACGGCGTCGACCACGAGGAGGAGGTCACTGTTATTGTTAGGCCTTAGAAATTTCAGAAGTGTGACCCTGGCCCCGTGTCAAGAGCAGAACGAAACGGAAAGGATCCGGCAACTTTCGTGCGAGCTGCTTCTGGCAGTCAGGCTCAGCTTGAACCGAGTCCTGGGCCTTGACTTAAAGCCACTTGTCTTCTGTCCCGGCCAGGACATCGTCCAAAGGTCAAATGCTGGCCACAATGTTCGCATCATGCAAGTGCGCAAATAATAAAAGCTGATCGCAGACAAATCAATTCTGGCTAATTATCCCGCGGCACTCAGACGTTTAATTATCATTAAATGCCATTCAATTAAAGGACACACAAAGACCCTTACAAATACTGCAAGTAAATTGTAAATGCAGATTTAATGGACGTAAGCTACTGCTCTCAGTGAAATGAATATTGTAGAATGCGGCCAAGCATTTCAATGTACATTTATGTGCAAGGATTATCCTTAGTGGTGGGCGAAAGTTACACATTTATTTAAATCAGCAGCGCCGCAGGATGCGAAACATCCTGAGGCTTTCGCCGGGATTGCGCCTGCACATCCTGGCATATTTACATACATTAGGATATTTCGGTGGTATATTTGTATACAAATTGTTTGTTTAACTTTTATTTTTTGTAGATGTATGGACAAAGAGGGAAAAAATCAATAGTGTATCTCTTTTTATTTACTGAATCCTGCATATGCTGGGTTTCTTGTTTGTACACATTTTCCTTTCACCCACTTCGTTTATTCATAGGCCAGCCATACTTGCTCTCAATAGGTTTAATATGGTTTATGCAAATATAAATGCGGCATGCTTCGCATTAAATTAAGATAACTCTGGGTACACGTGTATCTGTATCTGTATCTGGATTAATATTTATTCAGTTCACAACTTGGAAATGATAGCCAATACCAAATGGGCTGCTCTATTTTGCTAAATTATGTCGGGCAATTTTTAAATCCATCGACAACTGAAAAATTCGTTTCCCTTCCATACTATACCCCTTGCTCGTAGATTAAATGGGTATACTAGATTCGTTTTCAACCCTATAAAGTGTATATATTCTTGATTAGGATCACTAGCTGTATCGATCCGGCCATGTCCGTCTGTCCGTCCGTACAAACGACAAGATCTCAGGAACTATATACCTCTGACGCCCACAAAACGCCAAAAACTGCCACGCCCACACTTCTGAAAAGTAATTTAATTTTATTTCGTTTTATCATTTGTCTGGCCGATTTCTATTGATATACATACAACTATTGAACAGTTTCTTTTCATATCGTCTGCCACTAGCTGCGAAACGAGTATCTGATAGTCGAGGAAATCGACTTTAGCGTTTCCTTTTGATTTTCTTATATATCCATTGCGTACATATGGCATTTTAGTTCCATTTTCAGTCCTTCTTATGTACCAGCCAACCATCCCTTTCGACCTATCCCACAAAAAAAAATAATTAATAATAATCTGCGAATAAAGCCATTCCTATAGGGTGAAGTACTCAAAAAGATAAACAAAAAACAGAACCTACAATTAAACAACAATAAATTAAACATCTTCTTTATAACAATTAATTACCGACAATATTTTGCATTTGATGTAAACTGATGTAATCAATATCCATAAAACCCAAGTCCCCTGTTCAATGCCTGGTCATAGATAAATTGAAACGAAAAACCAAAACTTTTAAAAACTCCAATATTTCTACGTTTTCTTGAACTAGATTTTTATAATGGAATGAGTCCCTTTTCTCTCTATAAATAATATGTTTGTAATTACAAAAGTAGAGCAGCATTTTATTATACTCAACTAGTCGTAAGTTTTTACCACCATTAAACCTATCTCAATGTAACAGTTTGTAGTTAGTAAACCGCTCTTCGTGAAGTGTCAGTCAACAAATTTTTACCTTACTTAAGGAGAAATGTATCTTGCATCTACTTAACCGATTGTATCTAACTCAATCACCTCGAACAGCAGCCACAAATCGCCCATTTAACCACATGTCCATGTACAATACAAGCTGAATGTCCAACATCCATGTCCACATCCACACTCACACTCTGCCCAAAGAAACCACCAAACCCACCGAAATTAATCAATGAGAGGTCACCGCGATGCAAACTCCGCAAATTGCACCACTCACTAATTGCAGGCAGTCCCCGCGAGTCGGGCAACAATCGAGTGGACGAATCCCAGCTTATATTGCGCATCCACCGAGGACGACCTTGCTCCACCCCTCAGCGCACACCTCTCTCGGTGCACTCAATGTCCTCGACTCTCAGCGTGAACAGCAACGGGGGCGGTGGTGGAGCCGTGGCCTCGGGACTGGGTGCCTCCACCGAGGATCACCTTCAGGGAGGCGCCCCCAAGCGGGCCACTTCAATGCGCGTCTGCCGACAGCGACACGAGAAGGTGGCCATCAAGGTGTCCTTTCCCTCCTCCGAGAACGTCCTCGACGCAGGACAACAGCCACAGGCGTCGCCACACTACGCCGTAATCAGCAGCGCCAACGGACGACGGGCCTCCTTCAAGACGAGCCTCTTCGACATTGGCGAAACCACCTTTAATTTGGACGCAGCTGCGTCTGGTCCTGGAGACTTAGAGACCGGACTCTCGACCACATCGCTGTCGGCCAAGAAGCGGGCAGGCAAGCGTAGCGCCAAGTTCCAGGTGAAGCGCTTCAGAATGGAGACCAAGGCGGCCAAGACGCTGGCCATCATTGTGGGCGGCTTCATCGTGTGCTGGCTGCCCTTCTTCACAATGTATCTGATCAGGGCCTTCTGCGACCACTGCATCCAGCCGACAGTCTTCTCGGTGCTCTTCTGGCTCGGCTACTGCAACTCGGCTATCAATCCGATGATCTATGCCCTCTTCTCGAATGAGTTTCGCATCGCCTTCAAGCGGATCGTGTGCCGATGCGTCTGCACCCGCAGTGGCTTCCGGGCGTCGGAGAATTTCCAGATGATAGCGGCGCGTGCCCTGATGGCACCGGCCACATTCCACAAGACCATATCCGGATGCTCGGATGACGGGGAGGGCGTGGACTTCAGCTGACTAATCGGCAGCTATGAGCCGAGTCCTCTGCAAAGGAGCTCCTCCCTGCCGCAGGAGGCGGAGTGCTCTGCATCCGTGTCGGGATCGGGACGGCGGATCCGACGGGGAGGATTCTGCAAGGGACGCGTCCTCTAATGCATTTTGCTCTTTTGATACTTTTGTAAGCTCCGCCAGACGCAGAGGCAGACGCAGTGCATCCCACTTCTCAAAACTGTCAGTATTCGCATTGAACGACGTTGTAACTGTATGGCAATAATTTTCATGTATTTACCTAGACCTAAGGCTACGTTTAACTATATAGTTCTATACCTATCAGATACATCAGTATGAGATACATAGATTAGACGTAAGCAGACCATTGTTTTCAGTTCCGATGTGTATGTACATGTGTTAGTCGCTGAGGATAACTCATACGCATAAGTTAATCCAGAAATTATATATTGAATGTATATGTATGTGTGTATCGCAGCAGGGTAAGTCGGCTGCGTTTTCAATAAAAGTAAAGTCGAACAAAACAAAACGAAACGAAAACCAATCAGAGTAAGCACAAAAGATAAAAACAAGTGTCGACCACGAAGATAGAAATTGGCAAATACCAACGGGCAACTCACAGGTATTGGTTGACATAAGGTCAACATTCCGTGGCATGAAACAAGTACAACAAAACAAGCCTAGCTAACCGACAATCATATACCCTTTCAGTTGCTTAGTTTCTTCTATTCGGGATATGTATAGGCCCCATTTCGAACTAGCTATAAATAAAATGAATATATTTGAATTTCATTTTCCCCGTGAATTGTGATTAATTGAGTGATTAAAGAGATAATACGAATTCGGAAACATCTTAATCTAGGACAATGTTCAAACTTAAATTTTACTTTCTTGCCAACCTTTACATTAAAGTAAATTACATAGACCTATACTCATCAGCCAGCAAAGTAAAATTCTTAAGAAGTAACATAAACTTGCGAGAATTCAGGCTCATTCCATTTAAAGTTGTTTACTTCATTGCTGGATTTTCGAATCCTCTTTAATAGCAATCCAATTGAATGGGACTTGCCGGGCCCTCCCACTCAAGTTGGCTGCCTCCAATCCGAATGGTCTACTGCCCATCCAAGTGTCCATAAACTCGGAGCAGACTTAAAGCCCTCGAGTGTTTCTTTGACAATAAGCCAGCTTTTAATGCCGCAAACGGAGACGCAACAGTGCCAGTAATGGCCCGGCTGAAATATTGCATTATTGCGCCGATTATTCATTACTCATCGCGGGTTGAGTGGAGCCGAGTAATGAAAATGTATTCAGCAGTTAAACGTGCGTATGAGTAATAAATGCAAAGCAAGGCGGAGGCAGTCAACATATGTACCGGATGAGCGAGCGGGAAAGCAAGAAAGCGAGGATTATGCAAATGGTTGTGTTAATGAAATAAAGTTCGCTTTGAAGGCGGCTTAAAGGCGACTACACTCCTTGCCAAGCATATACAGATTGGGGGACGGGGAAAGGGAAGGGGGAGGGGGAGGAACACCGAAACGAGGACTACGACAACGTCGAGTGCTTGTCGCGTTTATGGCGCAACATTTGCATAATTACGCGTTTAATTTGCCAAAGTGCAGGCAGGCTGGCAAGCTCTTTTCCAGTGGCCCAAAAGCCGTGAAGTAGGCAACGAATTCCAAGCGCGTGCACCAGGGCGTATGCGCGATATTCACTAGGAGTTTGGCAGAAGGGGAGCGAAATGGGGAGCAATATACAACACCACCGACATGTAATTCGGCTTGTACTGATGTGTTCTTTGCCTTCTTCCTTGACCAGGTTCCAAGGGCATCGGGTCGCGCTTCGAGGAGCAACGCCTTACTTTGCGCATCCACCGAGGACGGGGATCCAACCAGCAGGACTCCATGCACAGCAACGGGAGCACCCAGAGCACCACCACCACCCTAGGCACCCCTTCCCCGGAGAGGCTGTCGAAGTACGCCACCAGGCGACTGCACCACCACGACAAGATCAAGATCTCGGTGTCCTACCCCTCCAGCGAAAACATCAGCGAGCTTGCCGGGCACGGGGATGTGGGCCACGAGCGGCGGGCATCGGGAAACGCACTGTTTGCCGTCCACTACAACGGCACCAATGGGCGGGAGTCCACAGAATCGCAACTCTACCGACAGCAGCAGCACGGCGTGGCCAGCTCATGCTACCTGCAGGTGGGAAAGGGTCTGCCGGAGCTGGCCAGACGGCAGAGCAACACCAGCGAAGCCGGAGGATCGGGGCACTCGCGTCCGGCCAACAAAAAGATGGGCAGGCGCAACATCAAGGCGCAGGTGAAGCGCTTCCGCATGGAGACTAAAGCCGCCAAGACACTGGCCATCATCGTAGGCATGTTCATCTTTTGCTGGTGCCCCTTCTTCACCATGTACATCATCCGGCCGTTCTGCCAGGACTGCGTCGATCCGCTGCTCTTTTCGGTGCTCTTTTGGCTTGGCTACTGCAACTCTGCCGTAAACCCCATGATCTACGCCCTGTTCTCCAAGGACTTCCGCTTCGCCTTCAAGCGGATTATCTGCAGGTGCTTCTGCTCCCGGCAGTCCGTCTCCCTAAAGAGCTCCCGCCGCGGATCTGACATGTCGGCCATTCGCATTCGGGCCCGAACGCCCAGCATAACGCCTAGTGCTGCGGCCCACAGTTTCGGGGACGAGAGTGAGCTGCACCACTCTGAGATGAGCAACGACCCCAGGTGACGATCGTTTGGGCCCAGCTCAAGCTCGCAAAGCAGCTTGGGCGGGTTGCGCAAGACGAGCCTCAAGGTGCCCGTCTACGAGATTTGCCATCCACTGGTCATGGAGACGGCCTGCTACTCTTATGTGGAGGCCACCAGCGACGCATCCACCTCCTGCTCCGTGGGCGGTGGAAATGGAGTTGCAGGTGGAGGTGGCGCCCCGAAGCGGACGCAGTTGTAGCCGCGGGAGCTAATGGCGCTGCGCGGAACGGGAACGGGGGCGATACCCTTGCCCGGAATGCAGCGACCAAGGCGCGTGGTTCGCATCGAGTACAGCGATGCCAGGGTCTAGGATTTGTCAGCTGAGATGGCTACACTGAGGAAAGTAAGGAAGCCCAAGGCAGTTGGTTAAGACGGCTTATTTTCAAAACTAGTTTTCTACTCAAAATATTTCTAAGTTTAGATACAAGCTGAAACAATATAAAATATACATTTTAGAATTTTTTTCCCTCCCAGGATGTGTAACCAGGATGTGTAACCCCAATGCTCTGGATACACAGGAAAATTTCACTTTAGATACAGATTTAATGTACCTTTATTTATCATGCCAATTTAAAAATTTTAAAATGTCTAATGACTGGATTTCTCTTCAAGCATTTAATCTCAATTCCCAAAGTGCCGTTTTCCTCAGTGTAGAACTTAGGCAGCTTAACCGACAGCTGAGACAATCCTTTGACATGAAAGGAGGCAGTAAGGACAGAAAGCAACCACTCCTCCTGCGGATTTGGCCTGGCTTTGAGCAACAGCCTCCGTAAGCCAACCATTGTATATTGTACATAGAGAGCAGGTGAAGTCTGCATCGATTTGTATTCCTAGCCTAGGATGGCCAAGTGGCGGTGCTATATGTGTATATATACGAGTACTCTAGCTAGGATATCACTGGCACTTGAGAGTTGTACCTTTTAACTTCCACATGAATAATGATATCTGGTTGTTACCACTAAGCAGAAACCAAATGTTGCTAAACGCAAATAAAACATAACCCAGTGCTAAAGTAGTAAAGTGTTTATGTTGTACTCTTGGCCCGAGGAGATTATTCCGAGATATATCTATGTCCTGAATACATGTTAAATGCAATAAACGACCCCTTGCCTACCAACCCAATGTATGCATATACTCGTATACTATAACCATATACGTTCCTCCAGTTAAACGTTATGTGTGCTACAAATAAAGGAAGTTTTATTTATTCGGCAACCTTAAGTCCGATTGTCTTTAAGATTCTTTCTCGGGTGTTAAAAAGAAAACGGACAACTATGGTTAATTAACCGGATGTACTCAAAAGGCGCCCCAAAGGCAGAAGGTTAAGAGGTGAGTGCAATGAAAGAGTTGCAGCATAAAGAAACTGCCAAGCTGCCAGCTACAAAGGCCAAATTAAAAGCAGAAATGCCCCAGGCACTTCCGCTAACTAAATTAAAAGCTAAAGTGAGAGAAAGTACAGTGCGGAACAGGGCCAAAAGGGTGGCTAAAATTCAGGTATGTATTCCAGCACATTCCATTTGATTGCTGCCCCATGAGTCCACATAAACTAGACAACGGCAAATGAATAAACCCACTAATTTATGCCCCGAACGGATATTCTTCCTAACTAAGCAACTCTGCGGAAGAATACCCCACCCACGCCCAGAGAAATCCAATTTATTTGCTTCACTTTCCGCAGCAAGAAAGTGTTTTATTTGATGGAAATCAATTGATAAAAGGCATTAACTTGCAGCTAAAGTTTCAGAACCCACTCCACCAACCTCCGGCCTCCGCCCAAATTGGACGAGAGCAGATAAAGACGACTGTTACACCCAAAGTTTGGCTATTAACGCTAACAAGATAAGCAAGATCTTTAACGGCGCCGCCCCTATAGAGATTCATTTTGTAGGCATAATTAATCAAAGTAAATTTAATTTTCCCTGTGACTTCAAGGGTTTCGAGGACTCGCCGGGAAAACAATTTAGGCATGCACCCCGGAACTCGGTCAAACTGAAATATTCATATATATATGGCACATTTGCATAAAAATTGGAAAACGTTAGGGGCCCTAAAGGCAGGTAGTTGCTAATTGGCCCAGCAAATGGTAAAACAAACTGGGAGACGGCATAAATTACAAAAGTTTCTGATTTCATTACGTAAACCACACATAAACAGTAGGAAGACAGTCATTGTGGACTCCTTTAGAGGCTCCAAAGCTCCATCCTCACTGCCGCTGTAATTCCTGCTTGTGCCAAGGCCTTAAGCTTCAATGACCGGGTTCGGAGATAGAGCCAAACGGCATCGGAGCGTGCACCAAACGGACGACTGACCGTCTAACCGTCTGACCAGCTGTCTGAGTGCTTTGGCTTTGGATCCCTTTGTTTGCACTCCAAGGTGCAGATAGGAGGACACGCCGGCAAGCGGATACAGAAGCTAACGGTGCTGAAGGCGGGCGATTCCCAACGCTCCTTCCCAATCGATAGAGCAAACATTCCAATCCGAGCCCAGAAAAACAGGGAAACGCGGTGAAAAGTGGGGGCACTTAAATGGAATGCCCAGAGCACACGAGTCAAGAGATTTCAAGATTTAATCGATTTAATTGTGCTAAATGACTTTAAACAAGATTAGAAACTGGTGGATGGAAACTTCGGTAGCCGAAAACAACAAAACCATGACACACTAAGTTACATAATATAGTCGTGCGATTTCCGATATTGACCACTTAAAAACCAAAATTATACATTGCCAAGAAACTGGTTTATATTGAAACACTTTGTACTCAAAGGAAAGAAGGTAATTTTTTTCCATTTACTTTTCGAATATTGCTATGATATATATATTCCGACCAAATATTGCACCTGCTTGAGAGCCGGCGTATATACATACATATATTATAAAACATCTAACACTACATTCTTAAGAGGCAGTTCTTAGCATATCCTTTTTTTGTCTGCGTGTAATGGAAATACCCATTGATGGCGGTACTGTAGTATTTTACAAAAGTGAATATCCAAAGCGAAATAAATTAAATGTCCATGTATGCTAAATGTAAAGACCTCTATATTCACCAAAACTTTATAAAAAATAGCTTTTTAACAGCATGAGGGCATCATATAAATTTGGTTTCCCCACAACTTGCCAACTTTGCTGTCCCTGTTGACAACAAGTGAAAGGACAGTCAGCTACAGCAAAACAAATAAGTCAGCTTGCAAAACTATAAAGCGGATTTTCAAATGGAGCGAAAATAAAAACGTTGGTTCGAGTGTTTCACAAATTCCCAGATTTAGAGCAGAAACTGCAAGGAGACATGGCCAACAGCAGAGCTTACAAGAAATGGGAATCGAAACTGTGAAGACAGCTTAGCGGGCTGCCAACTCAGCAAACTGTTTACACACTCTTACGGGCCAAAAGTTTCCTATTTGGCCAGTCGAGAAAAATGTATCGAACATTGTTATCTGGGCTTTAAGCTGCTGCTGCTGCTGCTGCTGCTAGCCTCGTAAAGTGCAAAAGTTTGACAAATTGTTAGTTAACATTTTACGATAACTCGAAAAAGTTTTCAAATCGCTGGACTAACTGGGATAACGCAATCGAATTGTTTTGAAAGTAAGCACCCATTAAATTCCCCACAGCATTGTTAATGCATAGGGTCCTTTTGTAAACGATGCTCAAGCTCTTCCATCAGCCGAACCCATGTCAAGTTATTGGCTTGGCTCCTTTTTAACCAAGTACAAAAATACAAGGACACACACATAGCTGTGCCTCCCGAGCCAAACCGAGTGATGACAATTTGCGCAACGCGTTAATTCCATTAATTTAAGCCTAATTGTTATGGCCGCCTGAAGTGCAATCAACGGACCAGCCCGAAGGACCAGTGTTTTGTTACCCAGCCCAAAGAAGGAAAAAAGAAAACAAAATATAATACAATACCCAGCACGCACACAAGCCGAAAACAATTTTTGCAACCCACAGACGGGGATTCACAGGCACAGAACCCTTGGGAGAAAAGTCCGGAGTTGACGCGTTTAACGAACAAGCCAGCGAGTCCTGCCATCCGCAGGACCATAGTGCGGTTGGTCGCCTGGCTGTCAGCCAAGTGCCACCTGCCAACTGCCAACAGCCACCTGCCCGGCCATTTTGCAGTTCAATAACCCATTTCCTTTCCAACGATTGCCACAAAAATACTCGAAACAAAACGGCACAGAAACAAAAACAAATCGAAAAAAAGGCAAGAATTTCAAGCTGGAGTTTGCGTTCGAGCAGGCCATCCAAAAAAATGGCAAACAATTTGCTTTTATGGCCAAACGAAAAGCGCAGAGAAACACTGCGAGCATATCCCTCCCGAAAACATTGTCCGACTTCTCCTGCTTAGCCTACCAGCCTACCAAAAACGTAGAAGTCGATTTTCGCCAGCTATTTTCTGTTCGGCTTTCGTTCGGATTTGTGTCACTTGATAAGTTGCTCAGTTATTGTTGCTGATAATTTGTTGACGGAAGCAGACGTTCGACTCAACTCAATAACTTATTTGGCTCGATTCAATTATGATCCATCAGAGGTCAGCTGACCTAAACGCTGACTGGCACTCGATTTCGCTGATTCTGGGGGATTCTGCCCATAAAGTAGGTTCAGCTTAAATGCGCAAGAATGAAATACTGCCTGCGGTCATTTGTATATGGAAAAACTTATAACGGACCAAAATTAGCAGGAAAACGGGAGAGAAGTGGAATACAAAAGTTGTTCTCATCCAATTAGCTAGTTGACCTTAAGCACTTCGTGTAACTTGAACTTGAGGGAAAAACTGAAGTCTTAAGCTGTTTCTTTATTCGATTGAAGCTCAAGAAAACTTACAAGTTATTACCACGGCTATGAAAGCTTTAATTAGGGAAATCCCCAGATTTCTCATATACATTTTAAATGGAAAGTAGTCCGGTCCAAATGAATGTCACTTATCTGTTGCATCGAGGAACAATAAAAGACATGACCGCCATTTAAATTCATTGGGTGGGCATTATACGGAAGTTTACTGCCAGAAAAGGCACAAAGAACGCAATTTTCGACAGGTCTTTTGTTGGCCATTGTTTGCGATGCACAGATTTATGACTTTCCCATAAATCGCTTCTGGGAAAACGGAGGAGGACGAAGGATAGGGCCCGTGGAAATGTCAAAAGCAGATGGAACTTGTCCACCTGTGCGCGTTTTTCACGTTTCACGTTTTTATGTTAGTATCCTCCGGTGGGGATTTAAATTTTGGGCGTGTGCCCAATGGCTTTTCATGAAAACCATTTATTTTTCACCAAACTTTAATCCTATATATGAACGTATTTAATGCTAGCAATGGAGCGTGCCAGATTGTGGGGTGTACAAGAAAACATTTCAATGAAAGCACTTTTGGGAATGCCATTTATTTATTTCAATTCACTCCGCCATCCATCAATCCGTGGCTCCCACTCAAATATTGCATTGAGCTGAGTCCACATGACCTTACGTCAATTCATTCTCAATCATTCATTCTTACAAAATGCGGCCATATTTTATCCAGTAAAATTCAATAAATGCGTAGTTTTAAACTGCTTGAATTTAAGGCGAGCCTCTGGGAAATGTTTTATGCCATCAAATGTGGCCTTAATTTCAGTACGCAAATATCTCATTTATTTATTGGGTGGTGGGCGCTATTCCAGAATAATCAAAACCTCTCCAGAACTCGGTCAATCGCCTGCGTTTGGCGTGTGCCGGAATTATTCTTCCCACGCCCACGCCCATTCACTCGCCATCCCGCCAGTCCGCCCACCCGTGGCCACTCGAGTGGTTTTTGAATGCGAAATGACTGAGCAACAATCTCCCGGGCTTTCCTAAATGTCAGCCACGATTGAGCGGCAAGAGTTTTTGCCACTGACAGCGCAAGATAAACAGAAGTCCTGCCGCTCGGTTAAGCTGCTACACGGTGGAAAATTTATAGCAGTTGCTCGGTAATTTCACGTATAGAAAATAACCCTTTTTGGAACCTGACTAGCATTACGAATCCTCTTACAATATCTTGAACAAATAATCTTCAAATTATCAACATTTTATACACTTGCTAACAAATAGGTTACTTACTTTTTATGGATGATAACTTAGAAATGCATCTATATTTTATTTATTCCACCTCATTTAATTATGTGAAAACTTAAATTGCTCTCAACAAAATCACACCCTTAATTTGTCACAAAAGTCTCATCATCCAGTGTGTGTTATAATTTGTATGGGCATTCGACAATTCAATTTGGAATCATGTCATATCACTTGACATTGAAATAAAAAACTATAAACATTAAAATAATAGCTTAATTGGAATAGGGTAAGGTCTAAGCTTTCAATACAACTTATTTTAGTTTTAACTATATTTTTGTTCAGTATTAGTGGCGACCGAATATCAGGATGCCATTAAACAACTGCATGCCGCTCAACGTGGTTGTATCGTTTCGCGAGTTTTTGTCGCAATTTTGCCAAAACGAAAATTACACAGCCGCAGCCCACAGCCCCAAACACCGCCCACCACCCACTGCCACCCACTTACCCATTGCCAGGCGATTTCGGTTCAATGTGCAGCTAGGCAGGGCTCTGGCCATCTTTGTTGCTGGGGCAATGGCACAAAAAAGCGGCAATATAAAAGTTGGCAGTTTTGTGTTTCGCTGGCGGAAGCATGACAAGCCTGCAAGTATGCTTCAGTTTTTGCGCCGCAATGGGAGGGGAAATAGGGCTTGCGGCCGCAGAGCTCAAGTGGTTCGTAGGTTTGGACGCAAATGAAGTTGTTGCCAGCCGGGCAAGTACATACAGAGCGCCGGGGAAAGACTGCTAATAAGTTTGGGCCGTAAATCAATTGGTAGGTCGGAAAAAGTTGGCAATTATGCGCAGTTTATCAAAGTTAACCGAAGCGTATTCGGGTAATTTGTATATTTTGAACGGTAATAAGTAGTTTTTGTCATGTCTGCACTACTTGAAAGAAATACAATATTATAATTTGCTAACAAGCTTGAGTTCGAGAAGTATAAAGTATAAACCTTCACTGTTATACACCATTGCATTGCATAAAAACTGAAGCTCATTCAAAAAATCCTCGCCTTCGAGGCGCCCACGCTGTTCCAGCCAATGACGCAAATCACCGAATGATGTCTGGCCGTGCGGTTGGGAAAAATCCGGCAGGAGCCACCCATTCTCAGCAGTGGATTGGTAAACTTATCACGCAATTAGAGGCCCCACACCTGCCAGTAATTTATGACCGAGCACAGAAAGGTAGGCAACGCCACGCAAAAATTAAAAGCTGCCGGACAAAAAAGGATCTGAGAACAACAGCATTATGCACGGCTGTGCGGTGGAAACTTGAAAAATGATGTGTACCTTTGAATACTCCAGCCGAAGTGCCTGTTTCCTTTTTTCGGCTCCAAACTTAGCACTTTCGTGGCCCAAATAACAGCCACGGAGGCCGGGATAAGATTAATGCGTTGCAATAAAATATGATTTGTTTTTTGGGACTCCCCTGTTAGCAACAATATGCCAGGCAGTGTGAAAAGTCAACAACTGGCATAGAAAAGCCAAACATCACATTTCCCAGATGCCTGTGCCAGGTGTAAGCGCACCCGCGCACCCGCACACCCGCACACCCGCACACTCACCCAACCGTCCACCGGTGCGTATACGTGTTTTGGAGGCTCAGTGTGCTGCATGCAAATTGGCTTTCTTGTGGTCTCGGTGATTGGTGTTTGTATGAGCTCCTTTGGGCTGCTGCCGAAAAACAGACCTGGCATAAAGCCGGAACGAAATTGAGCCATTTTGTGAGATCGAGCTGGGCAAATAAGGCAATAAATAACCCGAAACCGAAAGTGGGTCTAAAGCTGCGGCCGCGTTGCTCTCTTAAATGTCACTTATACTCCCTGCTCAACCCTGTGGACGAGAATCAAGTGCCATCAACAGTAGAGGCTTTGAAATAATTTGATTCTGTGTGTGTTTACCAAAGTAACGAGTGCAAGATCTAATGTTATTAAGGTATCTGAAAACTTAAAGGGGGAATTGCTTAACCTTAAGAGCCATCGCTGTTTCGTCATCTTTGCCCGAAGAAGGTCAACTGCTGACGCGTATATGATTCTTAAAACAGAAAAAGGGCTCGCTTGTATGGCTGCTCCGCCATATTTTCTGATGAGTCATCAGAATCATAGCTCGAATTGTCGCCATATCAACAGGTTGCCAGATGGATGGCGAAACGCAAGACAAAAGCAAGGCATGGAAGGGCACTTGCGTCATCAGTTCCCTTTACTGGGACTGGGTATCCGGCTCCAATAATAATCTGCAGTGCTCATAGCTGGAGAATCCCCATGAATCGGGCAAATAAGAAAAACGCTCTTTTGCTTTGGTCTCCTTCGATGTCTGCCTGGTGTCGCGTCAGACATTTATGCAAATGGACGTCTTCTACTCTATGAATAGCACGAGTACAGAGCCTTCTTCGAAGGACAATACATTCAATTATCAAGGACTGCGCCTAGAAGAGCCTTGTATTTTGGTATTTGCTTTTCCACTGGCTGTCCCAGACATCGCCGGTTTACTCAAATGACTTTGGTCCCAGTGCAACTGCTGGGATGGTGGCAGCTGTACTGTACAAGGGCTTCCTTGTCTCAGTGTTAACACCAATTACACAACATGACAGGGTGAAGCTGGAACGTGTAGTTTCCCCAACTTGTGCTACAGATTTCGGACTCATTTATGAAACCACCCGCCTAAAAAAGGGAGCACCATTTCTGCCCCCTTGGCGTCAATGGTCTATGTGTAAATTGCACGCTGAAGAAGGCAATTTCTGGCTGATAAGGGATCAGGCGAATAAAATGGAGCAAATTGATGTCAGACCAACTGGCGGCAGGCAGCCGATAAGTCGCTTAATGTTGGCCTGCAGTATTTATGGCATATTCGACGGCTTTCAATCGCAATCCCCAGGCTTAACACTTCAGGACTTTTGGCTGGCACGACCTAGGATATTACGCCATCTTAAAGTACAGACAAAGTAGGAAAGGGAAAAGCTATGGTCTTCTCCACCATTAATTTGAGCCAAACGCTTTAATGTGCTTTATTGAACGCAATGTTTAAGATTCCTTTATTGGCCCTAAAAATAGCACGGCTCCTTGCACCAGTTCCTGTTTTCGTTTCTTATGCAGGAAAGTTCTCTCGCTAACTTAGCCTGGAATTAAATGAAAGCAATGTTAGTCTTTAATGGGTACTCAATTTATCTATTTATAAAGGTCAGATATGTACGTTCAAGGCAATACGTTTATCTAGCCAGCTCTTTGGCAGATTTGCCCAAGCAAAAATTCCTTTGAGCATGGTATTCCATAACCGGACGCATCCAACCGGGAAGAGTCCAACTCCAGTCGTGTTACGAGTTTTTTTCCGCTTCTGAATAGCTGGATAGCTGGATAGCTGGTTGGTTGGCTGGACACCCGAGGCGCCGCCTGTGCTCGTAAATGTTTTGGTCATTAGCCATGGCGTGAAACCCAATAAACGTGTCGGGGCATATAGAAATATAAATGGCGAAAACGAACCAAAAGTCAGGCTCACAAAAATAGCAATGAAATCAAAAACTACAAAACAAAAGCAAAATGCCTTTATGATATGGCCATAAAAGCTGACCACGCTGTCCCAACAATGGGCCAATTTGTGGCGGTCAATAAAAATAATACAAATATTGCAATTTTTGTTAAAGCCAACCATTCTGGCCACACTCTCTCTTAAGCTCTTTAGTCACTTTAGTCACTTGTCTGTTTGTCCGTATTTCTGTGTTGGTTTCCTTTTTTTTTCCATGGCGGCACGTTTATGGGTTTTTATCGGAGGAAAAGAGTGCCGTTCTATGTGGTTGTGGTTTGATGGTCAGCTGCCACGCCCACTTTCACAGCAGGTGGGCGGTGTAAATAACAAACCTTTGATTTATAGTGAATTTAATGTGGTTTTGCCTCGCTATCTGTCTGCACGGGTGCATTCCTCGGTTTTTGAAATATAATTGATGATTTCGCCAAGAATTTTTGTAGTATGAGTAAGATGTGACAGGTGTAAAGACATGGCTAAACGTTAATGGGTGCATTCCCCTTGCGATCCATAAATCATAAATCATTTTAGCTGACCCCAACGAAAAACATCTGTCAAAGAATGCGGCGTTAATCAATGTTGTCCAATATTCTTTCAACGTATTTCATCGTATTTCCTCAAAACGTCTGTATATATTCAATGAAACTCGACCATCGCTTTAGTTTGATGGCCAGCCAAAAGTGGTTTTCCAAGAAATTTCCATCGTAAACGCGTAGGTCACATATTAAATATAAAAGTTTGCTGCCATTTAATTCAGTTCTCGGTCGTGCTTTTCACACTTCGGAGCGCTTGCACTCGTATAACTTTTCACATCGCACATACGCCCCATTGCCCATTACGCATTCGCCCAGTGGTAATCATTTCTGTAAACTGTTTTCGATCCCCGCCCCCCGCGGTCACCATTCATCCCGTCATTCAGAGCACGTAGGAAGGGAAACCTTTTCGTCCTTTCGTGGCCCGCAACCACACACGCAAACTGAGTCCAGGGATCGGGATACAAATGGCTGTCCTGGGCAACTTGACTTGACTTGTCTGTCAGGCGGCAAAACAAATGGAGGAGCCCCAAGCCACAGGGAAACTATTTATATGCTGCCCCAGGCGTGCTCAGGAATCGGGAGAAATTGGCGCAAGAGCTGGTGTGTCCCCAGTTCAATTAGATGGATTGATAGATGAATCCTTAAAGGTGGTCCATCGCGTTTATTGGCAGCATATTCGAACGCATTGTCTGCAGCTGCGGTGCGTCTTCGTCTTGATTAATCGACTTGCGGACATTGAATTTCTGCAGCGCCAGCAAAAGGAATCTCAGTCTACACTGCTGGCATATTTCCACGTGCCTGTCCTGTCGCGTTCCAAAGTTTCTTTCGCCTAATTGGCACAAACTTTCACCAAGAAAATACACTTAGAAATAGATGTACGTCTTGAGAGCCTAACAATTAATATAAAACGTTTAATGAGCCAAAATGAAGAAGATCATTTACAATAAACGCACACCATTATTTAAATTTATTTTGGATATATAAATATAATTTAGTTTGATTTATTGAAAATATTATAAACCTCTAGCCCTACAATCTGCTTAATAAATAAATTTACATATATTGCTGTTTTACATGTGTATTTTTGAATTCCTTGTTTTAAGGTGTATATTAACTGGGTATCAGTAACGCGTTCCAAATTTAATTAGTTTATCTAACATCGAAAAGTGATTTGTTCTTTTCATAATTATTATTTTGATACAAATATTTTAATTTCTATTAAACAATATATTCCTCTAATATCATAAAATTAATTTAATATAATCATGAGAAATAGAACAAAGCTAACATAAGAAAATTAAAGTATTAATACTATTGAATACAATCCTTAATCTAGTCTTCTTTGGTAATAATTCACAAAACCAAGTCGAAGGATTGTTTCATGCATCCTTAATTTGCCTTCCGTTTGTGCTGAGACTAGTGCCTTAAGACTTGCTTAACTGTCACCTCCAGGAAGTTGATACCAAAAATAAACCAATACAAACATGCTTTTATCAAATCATAGGTGTGGTACTGCAGCACAAGTTCCAACCGGCACATCCACCATTTCGATGAGTGTAGCTCACACCCACACCCACACCCACACCCACACACGCACTACGCCATACGCACCAGCGCTATCTCATCTGGGAAACGCACGGATGGGCAAACAGAATGCCCCGACCCCAGGCTAGACGACTCCATTACCTCCTGGTCCTGCGGAACTAGTCCTCCCCTGGCTGCCGTGAGTTATGTTGTTGCTTGTGCTGCTAAATGCTAACGATGACGAGGCCAGGAAAATAGGGATGAGGTGGGAGGTGGGCGACTGGGGAGTGGGGATTAGGGGAGCAGAGGAGCAGGGGAGCAGGGAACGGGAATGCGTCACAGGACGATGATGATAATGGCCTCGTTGCCATTACTTTGTTTAGCTGCCTGCTGGCGCAGCTCCTTCTGGGCCGTGTGGCTGTTGTTGTTTCTAGCTTGTTGGCTTAATTGATTTAGTTGAAGCTGCACAGAGTTTAATAGTTGCTCATCATTTATGTGGCGCCCAACAGCCACGAGGAGCTCTTCGCTCCGTTCGCTTTATTTGGCGAGTCGTTTAATTTTCTCTCCCACTGTGCTACACATTTTGACGCGCTGACAGGTTGAGAGTGGAAACCGGTTGGGAAGCATCCACAATTCCTACACTGCCGTCCCATGCAATCGAGCCGGGCTATTGAGTCAACGCCAACTTAGAGCCAACTCAGAACAACCACTGGTCAGCAGTAGTCAACCTCCGTGCGAAGTTCGGATTGCCAACTGACGCCTCAGAGCCATGAATGGCGTTTTATCTTATCGCGAAGCAAAGCAGCTCGTCGCCGGCAGTTGGTGCATTTAAAAACCCATTTTAATTATTTATTAGCAGATTAAACACTAAGAAATTTCAAGAATCTGAACTGGATGCTGGAGACAGTGGGAGATTCGGTTGCTTTATCACCCCTTTTTATTTATTTATTATACTATACCTTCCCTCATAGTACGATTGCAAATACCCTCCACACAAAAGTTTTGTAAATGCCTAGTAATGATAGAAAAATGTTATCGTTGCAAACCGTCAATTATTGAAGTTTTCATATCTTAAAATAATATTTATCAAAACAAATATCAAAAACTTATCTGTCTGTTATGACAGTATGTTATGTTCGTACCATTAGGTTCATAACTTCTTTTAACATATAAGAGACCAGGCAGTTGTTTAAATGTTATGGCAATCGTTAAGAACCCATTAGTTCAAATCGCACTATTAATAAAATCTATCCGAGATTATATGGTGTAATAATATTTATATGAGTATTTAGGGATTCGAAGCCTTTGAATAACAAATTGATTAGATAGGATTATTAAAATTAAAATCATTCTAGCGTGTTACGATCTATGTAACTGACCTCGTAAATCTGCAAAAGTGGAAACCCCTATAGACAAGAATGTATTGCCAACTCCATATATGGCTCCATGTAGGGCAACCAACGTTCCGAAGACTGGCCCGTGTCAATCAAAAGGCCAAGTTCAGGTGTAATGGCAACTGCGTCTTTTGATCGGGTGGTCAGGCCTTATGTATGGTTATGGTGCTCATTACACACTGTAACAAGATCATTGTCTCTCGTAACTGTTGTTGCTGCAATTAGCGTTGGTAGCACTTGATTTATGCAGGTGCCATGCAAAGTGGCAGCAGCTTCCAAGTATAGACAGTGCCCCTGCTCGCAATTAATCAGCAACCGCAGTCGGCGATCTCAGTATCACCGTATAAAAGCTGGCCTAGGGCATTGCCAACCGAGTCAGTCCCGCCGTGGAAGCAGTCGAGCACGGACTCGAAGGGATCGGAAACTAGCTCTCCAAGATGCGTGCCACAGTGGTGAGTGGAGTGATGAGCACATCATGTGAAAGAAATTTTGTATTCTTTATCTTATTCCCTTGTTCTCTTTACCAGTTCTTTCTCGGCCTCTTAGCCATCAGCTACTGGGAGGAGTCCCTTGGTCATGTTGTGCCCGTGGGTCTTCCTGCAGTCGGAACCTATCTGCTGTCTCCACCCGTTGTTTTGCTAGTCCAACCACCTCCTCCTCCGCCGGAAGACGATGGCTCCTACAAGCCGCCCTCGCCCCCCGAAGATGGCTCGTGGCTGCCACAGCCGGGTCTGGAAGGAGAGTACTCGGACCCGGAATTGAGCCAGAGTGGTAGTGGAAGCGTTTCAGCCAGTGACGAAGCAGCTGCTGCCTTGAGTTTGGTTGCCTCACAATCTGCTGACGCTCAAGATGCCCCTTCTCCTCCTGCGGAGGCCGGAGGAGCAGGAAGTGCCGGTCAAGCGGGACAGGCTGGAGCACTTCTAGGCGGAGCGGGAGGAGCAGGAGGCGCTGGTGGTGGAGGCAGCGCTGGAGGCGGTGGTGGTGGAGGAGGCGGTGGCGGTGGAGGAACGGCCACATCCGGCCAGAGCGGCGACAGTGGACAGCCCGGAGCGCCGAGTCCGGCGGGTCCGCAGCCCGATGGCGAAGATGGAGCCGATGGAGCCGATGGGCCAGACGGTCCGGATGGCTCGAAGGGCGGAAAGGGCGGCAAGGGAGGAAAGGGAGCACGCAATGGAGCCGGAGGCGGCGGTGGAGCTGGAGGAGCTGCTCCTCAGCCACCACCGGTGGCTATTCCTCTCCAGGCGGCCGTACTGGTTCCCGCTCCCGTTTGGGCCGATCCGGAGCCAAATGCGATGTAAGTCAATATTAAGCTGTGAAGTATTTACATTATGTACATCAAGACTATCCTTTTCTCACTTTACTTGCAGTCACGTTGTGTAAACGCCCGGTGACCTTCGTGCCATTTGCCTTAACCCCTTTTGATGGTCATTAAAGTTAGTCCTTAAGCTAGTCAATGTTTTTTGAGGTCACATTTACCCTAAGCTAAGGCAAGCGAATATTAAAATTCGATCACAAAGTACTGGGGCTTGTAGATTTTATTTCGTCACACATGGTGAACAAAGGTCAAATGGTGGTCACATAGGCGACCTTTTAATATATGTATAAGTTGCCCTAATGGAAATGGGTTAGTCACTTTATTTTCGAACTGTTTTAGATTTAATGCGAATTAATACTAAAACAACCTCAGCGTCTGTCAATTAGAATCGGATGTGTACAAAAGCTCAGACAGCAGCTTTCGAATGTCGGGTTAAGTAATGCATAAATTATGCCTAAAAGTAGGCAATGTAATTTACATATGCTTTTCCCTAGCCGATTTTCCAGGGGAAAATGCTAATTACATGCCAATCAGTTGATGTTAATTTTGAAAGGGGAGCTCCAAGACATATTTCAGCCTACACTAAAATAGTGCATAAATACATTGTATAACTAGGGACTTTCAACTGAATATTCATGTGGGAAAAGGTCAAACCCTTAGGGAAACTATGCCATCCTTTCAGTTCCTCTTCCAAACTTTTTAACAATTTCTGCTCAGGTGCACTCGCTGCTTTTCTATTCAATATCAGTTTCCTGCACACTTGTCTCCGCTTTGTCGGTGCAAAAGTGCTTCTTATTACTTCGATTTTCATGCTTTCGTGTGGCTTACTTTGTTGCACAAATGCACTATGGGGCGAACGACCACTTTTGGTGGAATTAATTAATATCTCGAGAACGAAGCAACATATTTAAGTTCTGTTTTTTGATTTATGTTCATGATAAAAATAGTAATATAATTGAGGAAAAATGGGCGTGGTTTTGCCTTCAAACAAAAAAAAACAACACAAATTTTTTTTCAGTGTACAGAAAAAAATTTTTTGATCCAAAAAATTTAAAATATAATCTTTAAATAAACCAATAAAGTAACAATTGGGGGTTGCTTATCTTGTTTTTAAAAAAATGTTGAAGTTTTTCTTCTTGCTTCACAGTTTTTTTTCTTTAAAATAGCATAAATATGTTTGTAAAACTAATGTTTCCCAAAAAACCTAAAATTTACGGAACTAGAATTTTATTGTAATAAATATATTTATGTTTCACACCTATCGTTCATCGCCATCCACGAATTAAAGCTTTAAAACAACTAAAAAGGGCGTTATTTTTTGCATTACTCGTCGTCTTTTCTTTCTATTTCTCGAACAATTTGCTGTTTTTCACTTTGAGGTTAGTCCCTTAAAAGTTAAATTTTGGAGAAAGTGTGCAAAAGTGTGCATTTATACTTATAGCATATACTAAGAATTGATAACTCTACAACATATAACAGGTTTTAGAGCCGGAGAGAGCCGGACTCACTTTGTAGCTCTATTTAAAAATTAGAATACACTACAAAAGTTGTGTTTTATTAGGGTTAGAACTTACAGAAGATTATTGGGACACCACAATTAATTTCAACATTTGACGATCACAAACACATATTACAAACCACAAGGATTGGATTTCATGTTATAAGTAACAATTTTGATATTTGTTTATGCACTTTTTGTCACTTCAAAGTTGAAAGATTTTTCAGCGATTAACAAAACTTCGGTTATCGGTGTGGCAGCGCAAACGAAACAGCTGACTAAACAGCTGTTCACTGAACAGTGGCGCCCTCTTTTAAAATTTCAAGTACGCAACATGATAGATTGATGTTTTTTGAATACATTTCAATTTACAACAAATTTTTTTAACGACTTTTAAAAAATGGGTTTATTCCACCAAAAGTGGTCGTTCGCCCCATAGTGAAATGGCGCGAATCGCTAGAAATCGAATTTTCAGCGTTGCACTATCTGCGTTGCAACAATGATTCTGCCTCATTCGTGTGTGCTGGCGCTATTTGCGCTGATATCTTGAAAACGTCTCGCAAAGTGGATGAATCCTTATCGAAGCAGCAGCTGCGACAAAGTATCCGCCAGTGCTTAGACACGAATCCACTTTCGCGGATTAAAGTGGATTGCGTAACAAATGGAATATCCACCGGACACCAATTACTTTTTCTCAAGACTGAACATTTCTTGGTGATAAGATAAATGGAATAGTTATGGAAACATTTGTTGCCAGCCAATTGTTTTAGTTTATTAATTAGGAAAGCATGAATAGTACTTCAAAACCAAATTTTTTGAAGTACATTTTATTACTTAACCTAATTATTTAGAAAGACAAAATGCGAAATACCCCCTATAAATTCATTAAATTGTAAATCAAAATATATTTAAATGCTCAGTGTAGGGAAAATTATAATGTAATAGACAAAGGTTAATTTATTAATCATCTATAAACAAATTATTTTTGAAGGTACTTTAGAATTCTAAGCTAACCTGATTTGATAATAGATTGTTACCATATAAAATTAAAAAACAAATTAATAGGTACATCTTAATAATATATAAAATTTATCTGCGACAGACCAAGTATTTAATTTGTATTTAAGCGATTAGGAATTAGAATCATATGCTATTAATTTTTTTCATTTTTTATTTAAAGAACGAAATCATAAATTATTCTTCCGGTGTATAACAACGCTTATGACTCCTTTCTCACCCGACTAGCAATTTATTTACAACAATTACCGATATATTTCGACACTCCAGCTTTTGCAACATGTATTCAAATCAGATCAATTAGGCCATAAATTAACGCCTAAACCATAAATTAAATGTATGTAAAATATAAGACCCATTTGTCCAAAGATATGCAAAATGCCCCTCGACGCCAGTGCAACGCCCACCAAACTAAAGTCTAGAGAGCGTCAGAATAGCAGGGCCCGAAATCGCTTTCGGATTGTGCTGGCTTACAGTTTTGTGTTTACCCAACAGCTGTGCTAGTTAAAGCCAAATCCAAAAATCCAGGCCCTAAGCGCTGGGCCAAATGCCACACACAACAACCGGCCAAAACAATTCTGGCGAAAAACCACAAGGGGCATCGATTGGTTTGCCTAACTGGCGGGCAAATGCAAATGCAATTCTTCAAACGGAATGAAATTTTTGAAAGCTCGGAATAAGAAGCGAGTGCAAATCAACGCTAACACTTGCAACAATATTGGTTGTTCGAAATTAGTTGGAAGCAATGTTGCCGTTGCACATTCACTTTTGGCTGGAACCTGCGACCACGCCCCAACACTTGCGGCCAACTGGGCGGTGGTTCCATCGGGGTGTATATTCGGATTCGGTTGCGGCCAATTCGGATTCTGCTGGCCAATTGGTCAGACTACCGATTAAGCTGAGTGCCAAATACTCAGAACTGCAGATAAACACAATTCGGCGGGTAATTCGACCCATTTTGGGGCTTTTATGTTCTGCCTGGCGAGTAATTAAATTAACTGCTGGGTCAGTAACCGGATCGAAACAAACTGAGACTCTGAGCCCCACCTGCCCCACAAGGTCGCATATTTTTAAAAACGATTTCACTTATTGCCACCGTTAGCCGACAATTGGTTGTAAATCGAAATGCCAATGCATGCTTAATTAAATGGCAAGCGACCCATCCCCAACGACGTCCCAAAATTTACGATAACTCGAGCTGGGCACCTTTGTTTATGCGTGGAAAATGGAAAATTGAGAATCCTTGCCCACACTCTCACCTGACGGCTGACCTTTGCGTGCCGCCCAGGAGTTGTTAATTTTTAATTAGCTACCAGCCTGCCTGTGGAATAAACTAGCCCCTCCTTGGCTCAAGGTCGTCGATTGGGCCGAAAGGTTGCACTTGGATTTATGGCGCCCACCGTGGGGCCAGGAGACCACAGCTCGTCGAACATTTATTGGGGCACATTCATTCGAACTTGACAAATGCCTGGAAATCTATTTACTCAAATTGTTTGCCAAGCTTCAGTACTCCAATAGTTCGAGTCACCCGAAGTCGAGTGACACATTCCCCGCATAAGACACACAATTTTGCAGGCGGCTGGGCAAAAAATACAGGACTCATACCGCATTGATTGATTGTTTGTTCGCTCTCAGTGTCGTGCCACATGCAGCTATTCCCTGGTGGGGATTCAAAGGCCACGCCCACATAGCAAACCGCCCACCGCCCCACACAGGGGCATTTCAACAAGGAACCCACAAACACATATATGCATGGGGCTATGCAAATTTCAATCGTTGCATTGCAAATATTTATGTTCCTTTCAATGCAGTCACTGTGGGTGGATTGGTGGGTGGTGCTAGGTGTGCAGCACCAGTAGTGGTTTAGGTGGTGGTTATGGGTGGTGCGCCAGTTGACCTGAGACTGGGAAATATGCGACAGAGTTTAAAGTAAGTGGAATATCCCTTAGACAAGGCCAAGCCTCAAAACTGGATGCCCTTTTAATAAATATGACATAGCAATAGAAAAATCGAGAAACCTGACGAAGGTAAAACAAAACCCGATTATATTTTCAATTTCAACTTCAATTACTTTAAATAAACAAATTTGTTTAAGATGCATAAACTTACAGGCTGTGTAGAAACTTGATATTCTGTTTTTTTTTTTTAATATATGCTATTAGAAATCAGTAGAAATAGAAATGCAGTAAATTAATTGTGTGAGAAACGTCAATAATTTCTATAAATATGTTAACAAAATTAAAAAGAAATATATATTATTTAAGCTGCTGTAGGGAAACAGCATGCTGAAAACAATATTGGAATTCAAACTCGCAATGCCACAATCCCACCGCCAATTCCAAACACTTCAAAATGTGATCAAATACATTTTTGCAGTTTATTTGTCTGTTTGCAGGTTCATATATAATATAGATCTATATCTGGACAGATACATAAAAATTACAACTGTTATTTACAACATACTCATACAGCGTTTCTCAATCGAAGTTACAGGGGAATAAAGATTATAGATATAGATTTTCCGAGAAAGAGGAATGAGGAGAAAGCCAAGTACAGATAGAAGTATGTAGGAAGGTAATGTGTGTGCTGTGTCTGGATCAAAAATCAAAATCGGTCAAACCCCAGCGGGCAAGGAAGGCTTCCTGCGAAGCACTTCCATCTCCCGTGTGTAGTCGCTTGTAGTTTTCCGTGTTTTTGTGGCAGATGTTAAGATATAGCAACAGTAATAGAACAGATAGGTGTATAGAAAGACAGAGAGAGAATGCTGCATAAAAGTGGCACTGGCGTGCGAGTACGCAATGCAAAGTTACGCATACGCCACGCTGGCTTCGGTATTCGGTTAGTCAGAATGTATAGAGATGCTCGTCGTCGATCGGAAGTTGGACTCCTCCAGGCGCCGACCACTTGCCACTTAGTAGTGATCGTAGTGCGCGTGGTACTGACCATCATCCTCGTGTCCATTGCCGCCGTAGTAGCCACCATGGCTGGCGGGAGCTCCATGTCCGGCGGCGGCCAACGCATTCAGATGCGCGGCGCGGGCGTGCTGCACCTCAGCAGGCTCCACAGGCACGCCGTTGTGGATGACCGGGATGTGGATGGGGCCCTTGTGCGCGTAGCCAGAGGCGTAGCTGTTGTGGCTGCTGTGGCTCTGCTCCCAACGTCCGTCGTAGCTGCCATCGTCCCAAGATCCGTGCGAGGCTCCTCCGTGGGCGGAGGCCTGCGACACGGCGGCGTAGTGGGCGGCCTTGGCGTGCTGCACCTCGGGCGTATCGACGGGCACTCCATTGTGGATTACGGGCACGTGATAACCACCGTGGTTGATGGGGGCAACGGCATGTCCGGAACGGGCGGCAGCATGGGCAGCGAAGTGGGCAGCTTTGGCGTGCTGCACCTCGGGCGTCTCAACAGGAGCTCCATGGGCATGAGCCACCTGACCCAGGGCCTTGGCGTGGGCGGCATAGTGTTCGGCTTTGGCGGCCTGCACATCGGGAGTATCAACGGGCACACCTCCATGAGTCAGCGGCACATGGGCGGCCTGTCCGTAGCCCCATCCTCCGCCGTAGATAGAACGCTTGTACAGGTGGTGTCCTCCGGCATTGTGGGCGGCAGCAGCGTGGGCAGCGGCATGGGCGGCCTTGGCGTGTTGCACTTCGGGAGTATCGACGGGGACGCCTCCGTGGGTCAGCACCGGGATGTGAATGGGTCCGTGGGCGTAAGGAGCATATGCACCATGGGCGTGGGCGGCGGCATAGACGGGAGCGGCATGAACTTGAGGAGCCTGAGGCAGATTGGTGCCCACGGCGTTGAAGCCATGATGCGGATCAGCGGTGTAAGACACCGACTGCACATGACCATGACCATCCAAATAGGAGTAGGACCCGTGCGTGGTGCCGTCATGGCTGCGCGTCTCGTGCTTCTGTGAGTTGGGATCGGCGTATCCGTAGGAGTAGGTGTGGCTGTGCGGGTCTAGGTGCTGGTACTGTGTGGAGACGGCTCCGTGCCACGAGGCGGACACCGTCGAGACCAGCAACGCTGCGGTAATAAACTGCATAAAAATGGAAAATTTGATTTAATTATGGTTGGTGTTGAATATATTTCCTTCAAAGTTATATTACAAACTAATTTCAACACATCTAACAGCGGTGTGGTAACTTAACTCATTCTCACTTTTTATAAAAATAAACTGATGCATACGAAAATGACATTAATTAGGTAATAATACAATAATATTGGATTTTAACTCTGTTGGATTATATTTTAAAAGCTCATACGTTCGTTTGTTTGAATTCTTCTAATAAAAAAAACAAAGTGTACGCATGTTTCTCGCAGTGCAAAAGATGTTATACGTGGGACTATGTGACTGCTCAATAATTACTCGTGCGGTAGCCACCGCCCAAAATCGTTAATCGCAGGTGTCATTCAGTGGAAGCTTATAAGCCGCCTCTGCTAACCTAATTACAGGCTTTTCTTGCTCGCTTTTCTTGCTCTTGCGCCAGCATTTTCCTCTCGCTTTTCTTGCCCCACACGCCCATCTTTTCGCTTTTCTCCTGGATTCGCTTTTCCAGTGGTTTCGCTTTTCAGAGCCGCGAAGCGCAACCGTTAGATTCGATTCCCAGATATGCAGTCAGTCAGTCGGTCGGCCAATATTCGTTCACAGATATTACCGCATGCGGCGCGATTATGTACCATATTATGTGTCAGCAGGTGAGTGGGGCAGAAAGTGGTGGAAAAACGGTTGAATAAACTGTCCGACATGCAACATGTCAACGGCTTATCAACGGGATTTCGCACTGAGCTCGATGGCAGCTGATGGTTTTCTGGGTGGTTCGCTTAGCATGACGCACAGGTGCCACTTCGTTCAGAGAGCGGAATTTAAGCGAATTAAATTGAGTTTACAGAAGCAATGCCAGTTGGTTTTAAACTAATTGCGCTATGACAGATTAAAAGAATGCCAGGAATGCATTCAAATTTAATGGCAAGTCACTGTCATACTGGTGTTTACTTTTCGAATGGCTGTTAAAATCCAATTTAATCATTTGGTGCGGTATGCACACTTCTCTTTGGGTACTGATTACCATATCGCAAAGATCGAAAATAAACAAGCAGCTGTACTATTTTTGTTTCATCTAGCGAAACCTGGGCGGCTAAGGACTTTGGTAGTTCCTTTAAACTACGATTTGAATGAACTAAATTGTTAAGTAATGGAACATTTCAAGACATTAAGAACCAATCGATATTATATACTTTTGCGTTCTTTAAATCGTTGTACTCTAAGAAAACTACATTACTGACACAGGTAAAGACATGAAACACTTGTCTGTAAAAGGGGGAAATACATATCCTTTACTCTTCACAATTCCCCACACATAGCCATTGGTATTACTTATAACTTTAATCCTCTTGCTCGGCGTTATCCTTTCGGTCGTATGGCGCATACTTACGAATGGCTTCATTTTAGCTAAGATCACACGATTGAGCTTCGAAAAGGAGTTACGGGGACACACTGAGGATGAGCGGAAAACTAACTACACACGACACACGGCACAGGCACTGGTCGCTGGACGCTGGTTGAACCTCCTAGAACCACGACTAGGACTGTTAACGAACTGTGCTGACTGCTGGCTGGCGGCCCTAATATATACCGCCCGAGACCGGCGAGACCGGAGAGACCGGAGAGACCGGAGACTGGGGATTGGGGAGCAGAGACACCGCAGCCGAGACTCCGGCTGAGACGCCGGCGCATGCGCAACATTGGTAACAGCAGCGAAAACACCGCAACACCAGCAATATCGGGCATACAACAAAAGCCAACGAGAGCAAGCGCAGAACAATGTGTGGTACCAGTTCCAGAGTAATCGAATTACCACTTTAATCGGGGCTCGAAGCGGGTTTTGGCCTGAGCCGAAGTGGATATCGCAGCCGAAGAATGTGTATCAATCGCTTCCATTGCATTGGAGCGTCACTGCATCATGTTGCTGACGTGCAGTTGCACCGGCAACATGTTGCTGGTGCGTTTTCTTCGCTGCGTTTGTCACTATAGAAAAATTCACAGCTGCCATGACCTTGCTTTCAACGCGATTTAATTGCCGGTTTTGGTTTCAACCTGGCTTCAACATTAAGCGATTAATGTATTTTATTTGATGGTGTTTTTGGGTGGGCTACCTCTTTGACTTCCGCGGTGCGGTGCGGTGCGGTGCGGTGCGGACAATTAGCACTCATTATTTGGCCACGGGATTGGGCCGATCTTATCGCTCAGTGCCTTTCCAAAAAACGCCCGAAAGCCCCGCCCCAAGCGCACCGCTCGATCAAATTAAAAAATTCTTACCCACCGCTTGCAACATGCCCCAACGGGGGCCATAACGAAATGTGAGCTGGCCAATTTCTGGGCGTTTGCCTCTTTAATCATTGAACTGCATCGGAAAACGAAACGAAAACTTTGCAAATTAAAAATAAGAAAAACGAGAGCACTGCCCAAAGAAGCAAGCGGAAAACAAAAGACAGCAAAATGTATTTTCTATACGCTTTTGGCCACCGTTGTTGCCACATATTGCAGCATTTCTTTGCTGTCCGCTAATCTAGATGTTGCACTCACAAGTGCACTTGGAAAATCAAGATTCTACAATACCAAAAAAGAAAGAAACCGAATTTTTGTGTTTGTTTGTTAATGAGCTACCCTTAACTAAGAATAATCCTTTAAGGAAAAAATATTCGTCGAAACCTAGATGTTTAAGAAAACAATAATTTCGAATAAAAAAAGATTATAAAATAGATTTCGAGGGAATAGCTTTTGTAAAAGCATTTTTAACTTCCTAAATAGAACTTACGGATTAATAAAAAAAATGTTGTATCGCACAATTATTTATTAATTAATATTAAGTACATTAATATAATGAAGTTCGATTCCATATCTGTCCATAGTTCAAGTGGGAATATTGCATTTTTTCTCCAAGTGTAGCAGTGAACCTCTCTTGTCCGTTGCCATGTAATGAGTGCTTGCACCCCCGGCTAACTTTGATTATTTGCATTCGATAAGCGGAATCGGGAGAGCGGGTGGCTATATGCCTATGTATATATAGGCTATATGGCACACTCCATATTCTCGGGCTCGTATCGGCAACTTAATTTGTTTGGCTTTGCCTGCCACCAATTTAATTTGAATAAACCAACTTCAAACTGCTCTTTTGAACCCGCATGTGCTGTTGTTGTTTTTATGCGCGGGCGGGCGATCAGTTTGGGGCGTGTTTGACATTTTTGCGGTATGCGCAACATTATAAATTATATTTTTTGCCGGTGCCACTTTTGTTTTCATTTTATTAGCTCGGCCCACTGTCGACAGCTGTGGGCCGACTGCCTGTATGCCTGAATGCCTGAATGCCTGAATGCCTGACTGGCTCAAGTGCAATCCACACATTTGTGGATTGTCGAGGTGCCCACCCTCAGCCAGTTCCAACCCGATCCAATCCAGCTCCATTTGCGAGCGGCGTCTGTAATTATGGTCTTGGCTTTCCGTGCGAACGCAACTGGTTGGGTGTCGGGCATATGAATTGTGATCGGTATCTGGGTGAAAATGAACTAATTACCAGTTAATAACGCGTATTATGCAATCAGAATCAATTTATCTAAATGCATTCCTAATCTAAGCGCAGCCATGCTGAAGTGTATTTTAAAATTTATTTCTTTAAATGCCATCAAAATCGTTCAATAAAATGCAATTGACTTGAGTAAAAATTGGTTGAAAAATACACTAGTATAGTTAGACAATATAATATAACAATATGAAGTATATTCCGGAATTTGGTTTGAAAATATTTCCCCAATTTTTTTCAGTGCTTCGCTTTTGGGCTTACTCATTGTTTGTTTAGCACGTACCAATGCCAAACTGTCTTCCCTCAGAAAGAGTTTCCAGAGTTCTCTATATCTGCAGTCATTGTGGATTTTAAGATTCGGGGAATGCCAAACAATTGCAGACAGCAAAAAAACTTTCAAGTAGGCGTAGGTTGGGCAGCCCCTTCTAGTTTTACAGGTACTTGTTGCCTTTTGATCCATTTGAATATATGCAAATCAGGGCTGCATGCAAGCCGCATAGATGTTTTCCCATCAATTGCCTGCTCGATTTCAGCCTTAATTCAATTGCTGTTATTTACAGTTATGGGCCGGAAAAGAACATTTGCATCTGCATCTGAATTACCTGCGTGTGGGCAGGTGTTGAGTCTGCAATCGGTTGTCTTTCGATTCCGATTGCATACGTGCATGGCTAAGTCATGTTCAATTAATTGAACTAACTGTTAAACAACATAATTAAGATGGATAGCGGGTGGTGGTGTTTTATAACACTCGTTCAGCGGTTGCCACTTGCGACCAGCGATGCCATTAGGCAAATGAGGCGTGGTCCGCTTCCAGTCGGGGCAATTAGTTGTAATTAATATATAACATCCTGCCTGCCAGACAATAAAATTCTTCATGACGTTTCGCAACTGAAACTGGCTTTGCCAATACCAGTTGCAATCGGAATTAGGGAATTAGCTTGGCAACACCATCGCCCATGCCTTCTAGCCTGGACACGCATCAACTGACCAAAAGACGGTAGGGCTGTAGTCTAAAATCTCCTTCAAAAATATATGTTCACCAACTAATATTTTGCTTTCAAATAAATTGAACAGTTAATGAAATAGATTTATATGTTCGTTAGTGTTTCCATATTTTTCGATGCAGCGAAATGGAAGTCAGGTTCCTTAAATTGTTCATTAAAGTCTGCGTAAGTTGGTAAGTGTTTAAAATGTGGATTCAATCTCCAAGCACGTTATATACAATAAGATGGCCATGAAATCCGCGAATTCGTCCCATCGTACCATTTTGGCATTGAAATTCTTCTATTAGCTGGTTTTGGATGTTCCGGACGGTATGCCCTGGTTTGCCCAGCGATGTGGATGCAGTGAAGCGTTGAGTGCCTTTCGGCCATGCGGATGCAATCGGGGTGTAAATGCCCTCTTGGAAATGGCTAATTGAAGGCAACGGCAATAGCAATCGCATTGGTCGATTTCGTTCTTTGCCTCACTTTTGCGCTTTTTCGTTCTTACACAAACCTACAAACTGTTGCTTCGAATATTTGTGGTGAATTGCAAATGGCAATTGGTCCGCCAGTTGTGGCCATAAGACAAATAAGTTTATGATGCGAGAATCGCGCATTTATTGGCTACAGGGTGGTGGAATAGGTTCACTTGGTACTTAGTACTCTACTGCAAATGTCCGTAAGTTTCCGCTTCCCAGCTTTAATTGCCCCTGAAAGAATGTATACAAACACCCTGTCTGCTGCCATTCAAGAATTAATTCAATGTGCTAAGCGTGCAGAGGCAAATAAATCATTAAAATTTATGAATTTAATTGGCTTCAATTATTGCCGCAGATAGAACCTAAAGCAAGCTGCAACCACTCTAATCGAATCGGATTGAAACCATAATACTCTTCGGGATTTGGCTACGGATCGTGTTGAGTGGATGGCGTTTCAATTCAATTTTGTATCGCGAACAGGGGCCACCCTAACGTGGAATTATGAAAATTATAACCAGGGACTTGGGCTAACATATTATTAGGGTGTAGCTGACGAATGAACCGGGTCCAGGTGGGGCGCAAGCATATCTTTAAGTATATGTATCTGAATCTGTGTATAAATCTGTATGTGGCATTTGTCACATGGGGCGACCCAAGCTAATTGGCAGAATGCTGGTGGGGTTAACCAACCCAAAGCTGCGGGCGTAGCCAACAGAAAATAAATTGCAAATTTCCAAAATGATGGATTGGCAACGGGCCGAGCCAGAGTTTTGCTTGGGGATGCAGCTGTAAAGTGGTGGCTGCAGTTGCGCAGATTCATTCCTAGTTGGCCAACGTGGGAGGGTTCAGATGCGGTAATGGGCTTGGGTTCTCAGCGATATCTGCTGCGATCTAATGGCCCAGTTTAAAACTGGTCAGAGGCACAGCGTGGCAGGCATCCAGCCATAAGCAACTTGACACGTCACAAACGGGTTTCTGTTCACTTGCAACATCTCGGCCTGCTGCGAGTGGTCGGTTCACCAGCTGGGCGCCAGGTTGATACCCTAGCCCCACCCACACATCGCACCGGATTCCTGCAGTTGACACATTCGTGTCCTGGCCCATAACGTCGCACAGTCACGAATGGTCAATTTGATATTTCCATTTTCTAGCAACGCAAACGCGTCGTCATCCCGTGAAACCTCGTGACATAAAGTGCGCCGAACGAATAGTTACAATTTTTGGAGGCGCACCCGGCCAGCGGGCACAATAAAGATATAGAGAGACATGAAAATCCATAGCTACCCACATGCACAAAACGAGACCTTAAAACTCCAAGCTGACCACCCAGAAATTTTTGGTAACATGTGCAGTCAGCCGGGTGAACATAAAGTTGGCCAACAAAGTAAACAACCAGGATGGAGCGTAACAAGGGGTCATAAAACCAACCAGAATGCTGCACGCTGATGTCTATTTTATTTTGTTCAAATGCACAAACTCATAAAAGGAGTGCCTCGAAAACTTAAAATGGCCCTCGGACAGCTACCATTGGCATAGGTGAGAGGATAAGACAGGCTGTAATTTATTGCTGGCATAACAATTTCATGCTTACATCAAACCGGGATTAGAAGCCCTCGCATTTCTCGGGCCTGTCAAATCCCTATTTTTCAAATTGAGCCACGTGCCACGGCACACGCACAGTAGATATGTATAGTGTGGCTCGGCTTCTCCATTATTCATAGCCCACTTATGAAGGTCACGCCTGCTACGCCCACGACATCCGCTCGAAATGTTAGTCAAATGTCGACCTTTGGCATTAAGTCCGATTCGATATTTGGGAAAATGCGAATCGGAATCAAGTACGGCTCGCTTTTGGGGCTCTTATCCATCTGTCAAATCGTCTATCTGACAGCCCAGCAACGGTCTCACTTTCAAATCCACGCTATGACTGCAACTTTCGGGGAGATGTCAACTGAGAAACAAAGTAACAAAGGTCACGTTCGGTGTCAGCACAGCAAGACTTTCAATTGATGGATCGGGTCTGCAGGTCAGGGGTTCGGTGCTTGGGTGGTTTCAGGGCTAATTATCCAGTGGACAAGTGGGGAAACTGATATCCTACCTGCTTCAACATTCCCGTGAAGTGCAGCCAACTTGACTCAAAGTTCATGACACTGAAAGGGATTAAAAACTAATTAGGCGAGCTCGTAAATAAAAAGGTCAGAGTGCAAAGTGGAAAGCTAACAAGGAAAACCGCAGACTGGCAGGCGGTTAGTTATTCCTGCTTTTGATTTTATAAAGAAAAAATAGAAGGCGATAAAAAAGCCAAGCATCCTGCAACTTGTCTACTGGCTAATTGCTGCTCATTCTGCCAACTACTTCTGTAGATCCTTCGGAAGTGCCGATGCAGGCCATTTAAAACTTTACCCACTGGCTAATTACTGCAATACCATTTGCATAATCCGCCGCAATCGATTAGCACAATCGCAACCACAATATAAAAGTTGGCACACCAAGTGTGAAAGTCCGTCAGGAAAATTGTACGATTGTACTGCAGCTGCAATCAAAGCAAATCAATTGGAATTAAATTGATTCGAGCGGAGGCAGCCCGCATTGCAATATGCTCACCACATTAGTGACAAGTGTGGCAAATTGCCGCCAACCACACCAATTACTCGGCCCGGTGGCGCATGCGTGCTCGCACACCGCTGCGTATACGCAACCTCAGGGACAGCCCCGAATAAAACCAGTCGCAGTTGTGCAGTTTCCCGCCAAACGGGAATTCGTGTTGAAAGTCAATGCCATGGATCCAATCGAATGTCGAGTTGCGTGGAAATTACGTGTTGGTTAGAAACAACCTTGAAGCAACGATTTTCGAACTGAGTTTGGGGTCAATGGCGAATCGTAACCCCGTTTAATAAATTGGGACCAGAAGAAAGAAATGTATGATTATTTGCATATATTGGGCTCAAGGTATAATATCCATCTTAATCTGAAATGTTCTGCGGTTGACTAAGATTTCAATAAAAAAAACAAGAGAGAACGCTATAGTCGAGTTGCCCGACTATCTGATACCCGTTACTCAGCTATTCGAAGTGGGAAGGAGAGTCTTCAGCACATACAGTTTTTGGCGGTTTTGTGGGCGTTAGAGTGGGCGTGGCAAAACTTTTTAGCAAATCGATAGAAATTTACAAGACTAATATAAAATGAAAAAATATCAAACATTTTCAAAAGTGTGGCGTGGCAGCTTTGGCGGTTGTGGCGTTAGAGTGCCGTGCAACTTGAATCGACAACTTGCGCTGCTTCTATGTCTCTGGAGTCTGCATGCTGAATCTCAACTTTCTAGCTTTTATAGTTCCTGAGATCTCGACGTTCATACGGACGACAAGACAAAGGACATGGCAATCGACTCGCTATTGATCTGATCAGATATATATATATGGCGACGCTTCTGCTGTAAGACAGTTGACCTACGAGTAGGGGAAGGAAATTTGAATAGATTGTTGTTTTTCATATCGATGAAAATCGGCAAGTTAAGAAGTGAAATAAAATAAAAATTAACACATTTAAAAATTAGTGGGCGGGACAGCATTTTGCGGTTGGATTTTCGTAAAGTATAATATTGAAATTATATTGAGCTCAAACCAAGATAGAAACATTTTGAGAAAAAATATTTAATATTTGCATGTCTAGTTTCGTGGAAATTGCATTTCTGTAAAAATAGACAAGCCGAAAGACACCCAGATATTTACTAGCAATCAATTTCTGAGTTTCTTATGGGTTGCCCACTAAGCTGCAAACACAGATTTCCCAACCTGAGCTATCTCGCTCCATGCAATAACTAACTTTAATTGGCTACAAGTCCTTAGCAGCGCATTTCTCTCAGGCACGGAATTAGTTAAGCGATACATTTCCATATCAATTTCCCAAGCCCGGCTTGCCGCAATTTGGACAACGACAGCAATAGCCACTCGCAGTCGGCATGCAAAACAATATAAAGCATATCGAATGCCAGACGGCAGCAGCAAAACCACCAGCAGCCTCTGAAAGGCCGATTGAAAGACTCAGCAACACCTCTGCGCATGCACAGCGCGCACCGGTTGGGAACTACAACGCTGGAGGGTGGTCCGCTTGTCAGTGGGAACAGCGGCAGGGCAATAAATGGAAAACATACACTCTGCACAGAAAGCAAATGTGGCCAAATGAAATGTTAACTGCTCATTAAATAATATGGCTCTTTTGTAAGATCGTTATGATAGCTTATATTATGCCAGACAAACGGATGAAACTATTTTGTAGTATTGCACAACAGTCCACAGGTTTATTAATTTTAAGATAGCTATTAATTTTGTTGTTTTTTTATAGCATTTTTGAAACGCATTGGCTCCTTACCTCAAGCAGATTTATTTTTTGCTAATAATTCTGCTTATGTCCTTTTAAGTGCTAGGCAAATCTAGTAAGTATTTATTCATGTAGCTGGGATACCCCAATAGTTTATTCCAACCAATTGATGACATTAGACCCAGATTTTTTCATTGTGTACTGACCAGCGAACCGCAGTGGAGGCGCCGCAATAGTCGACGCCGACAAAGTGCAAAGTCACGGATGAATGAGCCAGTCGGAGTTGGCTGGAACTTTGCTCCAGCGATTCGTTTTAATTGATTTTGTTTTGCTGCAGGAACTGGGCTCATGAAACGCACCGCTTCACACCCCACCTGAACCATTTGGCTGGCTGGGTACCCAAAAGTCCAAAAAATCAGCGCTTGGCCAACTAATTTCGGCCAAACATGAACGACCAAGGAGTTGGCAAATACTTACGGCCATTTCTAGAGTCTCCTAATTGTGAGCACCCTCTCGCTTTTGTTGTTGTTGTAGCTTTTGTTGTTGTAATTGGCACGGTTGGTAATTCTTTTTTTGGCTAATTTTTGGATATTGGATTTTATATTTGTGTGTGTTCATTTTGGTTTTCTGTATTTCCATTCGAACGACTGCCCGTTGCTGACAATTTGCAATACACAAAGTTGCAGTTTGTTTTTGTGTGTTTATGCAATCAAAATTCTTTCTGTTCCCGGGGCGAAAAATCAAAAGAAAAAATTGTAAAAAAAACGTCAAAAGGCAACAAAAATGGCTCGAATGGCACTTGTGGGTGCAATTGTAATTATCCTAATTTATGTTGTCTGGTGGTCGCTGTAATGCAGTACTCGGTTTTCGGCTAACTATTCTGAAACGGAGGCAGATTTATTGTAAATTATCTCGCAGCCCGACAATGATCGATAGTGCAAAATTTATAGTCGCCACAATCGCATTTTCCCCCATTAATTTTTCGGGTTTTACTAGTCTCAGCGTTTAATAAAATGCCGGCTTTACTTGCCGGCTTTTAGTTTTGGCCAACACGTTGGCCACTGTCAACGCTGACGTTGTGTTTCACAAATAATTAGACTAATAAATGAGGCCGCAGTGCTGGTGGAAGTACATTAGTGAAATCGAAATTCGTGAGTGATGGTTATACGATGGTCCAAAATTAATTGGCCCATGCGAATGGTAATGTAATTAAAAAATGTATTGGTTTTCCCACCTCGCCACGAATATTTAATGTGTTGAACTAAGGCCGTAAACAAAAATCTAAATACACAAACTGCCCATAAAATGTTCACACACGAACAACGCCATCAGCTTTTCACTCTCGTTAATTAAATCAAAGTCCTTAATTATTAAATGACCCTCATAAAAGGCACTGCGATAACAACTAAACTATTTATTGCACGAAAAGGGCATCGCTAAGCAAACATGACTAACAATGGCCTGTTCAGGTGTGGTCTTAGCCAATCAAATTGTAATTGAAATATTCTTGTCAGCCGACAGCAAGCAACGTGAGTGGATAAATCAATGCTCGTGGGCTTTAAATTAATAAAACTACTCGCCTGCCAGATGGAGTTGTCAATCGCGCATTGTGTTTGATGAATTCAATTAGCATTTTTATAATGACACAGGTATGAACATGCATTTTAAATGTGTGAACTACCTACATGTCACTTGCAATTATATTCCGAGTATTTAACTTCAACTTTAACAGAAAATAAAAATGATTTAAAATGTAAATCAAATAGATAATTTTGTTTTCAGTTTTATGTTTGTTTAATGGCACAATTGTCAATCAATTACATACATCCCAAGAATACAATTAGTATTGTTTTCGCATATTAAAGGGTGCACTACTTATTTTACCCCTTACTCGAAGGGTAGAAGGAAGCGTTTCTGACCCTTGAAGTATATATATTCTTGATTAGGACCCGGCTAGTGGTAGTTGATAAGTAGATCATTAGGAAGAGAAGTGATCGTGCTTCATGTTTCCTTACGGTTTCCTTTTATTTGGGTTCGGGATCATTAAGGGGACCCCATTTGTTATATACTTCATAGTGTCTGACTAGGCGTTTTTGCGAAAAATGTCATTGAAATTGTAAAATTCAGCCTCTGCCTGCGCACAAGTTAATGGCCGTGAATCACTTCCATTGATGACGATCGACCAAGAATTAGACCCTTACAGTCGCCACTCACCAGTCAATATCATAATATTCCCTTTGGAAAACAGCAGACAGCTCAGTGGTAAAAGCCCCAGGCGATAACGAGCAGATGGATCACCACCAAGCACGCCGGTAGCAGCGACGCAGTTCCACGATTTCAATTCAAATCAGTCTTAGAACGACTTCGCAAGCAGCGGCGGTGCTCCATATTCCTCCATTCAAACGATTCCCGCGATCCAGGCATTTGAAGTATTGAAGTGCGGTGCAACCTGAGTGGCCATAAAGTGAGTTGGTTTTACGACACTCCTAGTCCTAGACACTCAAGTCCTTTTAACTGCCTTATCCAAACGAAAAGGAAATCCAGGTGGATCCTTGTTCGTGAAGTGGGAAAAGTGGTTCAATGGAATAAGAAGCCTTAAAGCTTTTCTATTTCTGAAATGTAGTCAACGTTTTTGCTGGAATTCCGTGGCTTGGTCAATTCATGTCTTATTAGTGCAGAGTAGTGCTCCTAATGTGAATTTTATTTTCATAGCTCTTGTATTTATTCTCTATCTCGCATTTATTACAATTTTATTCGTTTTACCATTTGATGCCTATGTTTTACACCATGGCAGTAAAAATGTTTTGGATAACTAATTAGTTTAAATAATAAATACAGTGTCAATTAAAGGCAAAAACACCATTGCTTTTCTAGCAAACTATCAATTCAGATTAATTAAAGAGATACACTTGAATAAAATTATGCGTACGACATTGAGTACATTTATTCAAAACAAATCCAGAAAATGTATGACGTCCAGCCTTCTCCCCTTTGGTTGTCGTCTAATGATTAAGTTAGTTAAGTTAATTAATCTGCCGGTGTCGATAACCCGAGTTCAATAGTCATTACCCCCGAGTCCCGACCGCGTCCAAATGCAATCCGTCGACTATATGCGTAGTACACTCGATCCCCGGGCATATTTATTTTCATCAATTGATTGATTCACGACTCGTTCGTTTACCTCTCGCAAACCTGATGCCGCAATCGAATGTGTGTTTGTGTATCGTAGCATCGCATGCTGGCTCAGTGGGTCATGCGTCGACGGGTTGGTCTTGAACCGCAGATCAAGTGAACACAAAAGCCAATTGAAATTAGAATCCATCCGAGCGTTGGCAAATTGCATAACATTTGCAGTAGGGGCTGCAGGCCATTTCCATTTCCCCCCCTTTCGAAAGGCCACACATGTTCTTATACACATGTTGCACATTGCACTGCGGCATTCTGCTGCATATGAGATTGACAAATGGACGACGAGTCGACTAATCTCGGTCATAGTCGCTAATTAAAAGGTTTAAGGCTAAAATTAGCATATGAAGCAATCGCCATTTCCCCCGGCAGCATAAGCACAGATACAGATACAGATACAGATACAGATACACCCTCACCCGCTCCCGCACTCACACAGATACACCTGCGTGTTTGGTGTTCATGAGACTGAAATACATGACGTGAACAAAAGCCATACCTCCTGGACCCCCCTCCTCTGGCTATCCCCCGGCCAAAATGGGCATACGACTCTACACACATATGCAAAGTAAGGTGGCCAGGGGCCGAAGGGGGGTGTTTTAGGCACATTAGATGGCATCGCATGCCAGCAATTACCCGCATAATCTTGTAATACTAACCCGAACCCTCCGCACTCTGAAGGGCCAATTTGGCTTTCGGTTACGCCTCGCAGAGCTTTAATTCCCATTTAAAGGGAACAAGTGGCACACCATATGACGCGTAGATGGGGATTACACCCCCAAAAACACGTGTGACTGGAGTAGTTAGTGGCGCCCAGTGACGCCATCTCTATTACACTTGAATGGTCAGGCCAACGCGAAATGGGAGAGTTACGGGAGCTGTTGACAGCCTCTAAAGGGCGATTTCAACGGGAACGCATCCGTATCCGTACTATCTGTAGTAGCTGTTGTAGCAGTAGTTGGGGTTCTTCGACAGTCGAAAGCTCAGTTCCGATCCAGCGAGTCCACTCGAGTACGTTACCCGTGGCCAGCTGTCCGTCGTCGGAGTGTACAATTATTTTGTGAAATTAAATTAAATTGATTGAATTTAGACGCTCTTCTGGCAGAGGTCAATGCGGAGGTGCTTGGGTGGCAGCTGTGCACACGAAGAAAATATGAGGTGGATGAAACAATTCCTTACGGAATAATATTAAATGTTGACTAGCTGTAATTAATTTGTTCGCTGTGGTTTATAGGAAAATGAGTGTACTTTAAAACGCCTACTATCCTCCAGATCGTGATGGCAACCATTATTATTATTGAAAGCAGAATTATTTGTAATAAATAAATATGTAAATGAATATTTACATGCAGATGTATAAAAATGATGTATTTCATTATTGAAATATAAAATGTCATTTACGCTTTCATTTGGGCAATTTAAATTTTAATTTTAATTACAATTTAAGACCTTAAATATCAACCAAATATAATATTCGCTTGTGCCAAGGCGTATCTTGACTTATTTGCTGTGTAGGAATTGCTATAGGCGCGTTTGTTATTGCTAGTCCAGTGATAATGACACAAATATTTGAACGATCTGCTTTGTAGTCGTTACTGTTGATTAACTGAGATATAAAGGCGAGTTAATGAAGCGATTGAGGTTAAGGGGTCAAATCAGTGCAGGTATCTGTATCTGTAGGGCAAATCCAGATATTTCCTGTCCCAAGATCGGAATAAGTATTGTTTGAAACTAAGATCCCCCCAAGCAGAATCCCCCAACCCCCCTCCGGCTGGAGATCCATTGATTGCATGTTCCCAGTTTATAGTCGCTGCTGCGCCGACTGATGTTGCTGCTGCTGCGGCTGCTGCGGCCGATGTCGCTGGTTGCTAGTTGCTGCCGTCGCCGCTCAATTGCTTGTCGCGCGCCGTGATTGCGCATCCCCGGGCGGCGCTTTCAGTTGGCGATGCGAGCGCGACTCGGCCGCAGTAGTCTTCGGTCTCCAGCCTCCAGCTTCCAGCCTCCGGCATCCGATCTGCAGCTTGGCATTCTCGGTTTGGGTTACGTCCAGTGCGGCTCGGCAAACTGCGTTTCGCGAAAAATTGCGTTTAATTAAAGTATAAAGGCCAGCGAGCTCCTCAATTACGGCTGCTCGTGGGATGAGTCGCCATAGCCAACTGAAGCTAGCGATGCCCTCGGTTCACGGAGCTCCAGCCGCCGCTCCTGGCTCGCCCATGAACGCTAAAGCCCGGAGCGTGAAACTCGGACTGGGTGTTAATCAGCGGACAGGTCGGGTGCAGTGGTGTCCCGGTCTGACCTGCTGTAAATTGCTTCTACTTCTTCCAGTGGTAATGCTGCCACTGACCCTGTTGCTCATCCTGATCATGCGGCTGGACGGGATGCTGGCGGCGCTGCAATTAAACGAGCAGAGGATGCGGAATCTGCAGAACTCTCCAACCGAGGTGCCCTCCTACATGGACGATTTCGAATCCCTTTTACCGGAGGGAAGTACCTACAACGACCTGATCAACGAGGAGTTCATCCTGCCGGCGGGCAAGCGGACCCAACTGCAGATTTTGGCCGCTGAGAGAGCACGTCGCTGCCAACCATATCGCTACGGGAACGGGGAGTCCATGGAGTTGGAGGAGCGCAACACGCTGATGAAGGACTCCCGAACCTCCTTCCTGCCACTGGGAATTCCACGCGAGTGCCTCGGCAGCGGCATCGACCTAGACATTAAGCCCTTAGATGAGGAGCTCTACCAGCGGCAGAAGAAGCGCTACCAGGACATAGCTCCCTACTGGCTGGAGATGATCAAAACACGGGAGCGTCGCGAGGCCGAACGTCAGGCAGAGGAGACCAGTGCCGAGATTAGCGAAGCCACCGCCGCTCTACAGAGTTTCTGGAACGAGGAAGGCACCCGGGAGGGCATTCGCATGACCCAGGCCAAAACCATGAAGCGCTACATGGACAATAAAGTGGATCCCTGCGTGGATTTCTACAAGTACGCATGCGGCAACTGGGAGCGCCTGCATCCAATACCCAAGGATAAGGCCGGTTTCGATACCTTCGAAATGCTGCGTGAGAGTCTGGACCTGGTGCTACGTAATCTCCTGGAGAGAAATACCCCTGTGCACCCCGCAGCGGAGCCTCGAAAAAGTCCCGTGCGGAATACTCTATTTAAGCTTAATGAGCAGGGCGAGGGTGAGGGCGAAGCTGACCAGGCTGCGGAACTTACTGCGGAACGCCTGCGTCGGCACATTGTCAGCAAGAGGCAGTTGCTCAACCGCGTTCTGGTGCGCTACAAGCGGTATACCAACGGGACGAAGAGGAAACGCCTTATCGAAACCCCGCGGGAGAAGACCAAAGAGGAGGAAGCTGCTCCACCAGCTGTCCTGCCGAAGGATAGAGCCAAGGACAAGTCAGATACCGAAGAGCAACTACATGTGCCCACCGATTTCCTAAAGCCCCAGCACGATGCCCAGCTAAAAGCGAAGAATTTGTACCGGTCATGCGTGAACAGTGCGGTGCTGGCCAAGCGGGGATTAGAACCGCTGCACACGCTCATCCGAGAACTGGGCGGCTGGCCAGTCTTGGAGTCCCAATGGAGCGACTCCCACTTTAACTGGCAGGTGCTGGCCGCCACCCTAAGACGCTACAACAATGACATCCTCATCGTCCAGTGGGTAGGGGCGGACATCAAGAACTCCGAGGAGAACATCGTTCAGTTTGACCAGACGGGTCTGGGCCTGCCCACCAGGGAGTACTTTCTCCAGCCGAGCAACGCCAAGTACCTGCAGGCCTACCAACGCTACATGGCCGAGGTGATGCACAAAATGGGTGCCTCCAAGGCGGACGCCCAGCGGGTGGCCAGTGAGCTGGTGGCGTTCGAGACGCAGCTGGCCGGGATTACGGCTCCAGCGGAGCAACGACTCAATGTCACCAAGGTGAGTGGCTCCTAAGACTTTTATTTTTTAATTACAAGAACTGTTACGAGTGCTGTTGAAAGGATCCATATATGAGTTCGCCCTACAGGACTTTTAAAATTCAAAACACCGTAGATATAGGGCCCTCAGAACCTCAGAACCTCAGATAGAACCCTTTAAATTATGTGCTTTTAAATACATTTTTATTCTGAGCAATGCAAAATTAAAGCCACATCTTTATCATGTTTGTATCATGTTCCAAAAAGTACCATCTTAACTACATAGAAATCGCAGTCATTTAATGTTTTCGGCAAATGCAGTATGCTACACCTTTCATTTTTAATTTACGCAAGAAATCAAAGGGGTTTGTGTGAATCCTTTTTGATTGGAGTACCTACAAGACTTAATACGTCCTCATATCCCGCCCAGCTCTACAAACGCATGACACTAGACCAACTAGAGGCGGTGGTTCCAGAAATCAAGTGGCGAGCGTACCTGCAAAGTCTTCAAGATCGCGAGGTTCTGGGCTCCGAGGAAGTGGTCATCTACGCGGTGGAGTACATGAGCAAGCTGGTGGCTCTTATGGAAGAAACGGACACCCGAACGGTAGCCAATTACATGATGTGGCGCTTTGTGCGGCACAGGATCAACAACGTGGACGATCGATTTGATGACATCAAACAGAGTTTCTACCACGCACTCTTTGGCCGCGAGGAGAGTCCGCAGCGATGGAAGGTGTGCATCGCGCAGGTGAACACTAACATGGGCATGGCAGTGGGTTCCATGTTCGTGAGTCGCTACTTCGACAACAACAGCAAGCGGGACACCTTGCGGATGACCCACGATCTGCAGCAGGCCTTCCGAGATATCCTTAAAACCACAGATTGGCTGGACTCCACCACAAAGCAGTTGGCGGAGGAAAAGGTCAACGCCATGTCTCTGAAGATCGGCTATCCGGACTTCATCCTCAATCCCGGTGAGCTGAATAGCAAGTACGCGGGCATAGAAATCCATCCGGAAAAGTATTTTGAAAACACGCTGAATGTTCTGCTTCATACGGCCAAAACGGAGCAGGCCAAGCTCCACGAGAGGGTCAACAAGACCAACTGGCAGACAGCTCCAGCCATCGTCAATGCGTATTACAGCCGCAACAAGAACCAGATTATGTTCCCCGCCGGCATCTTGCAGCCGCCCTTCTACCACCGCCACTTCCCCAAGTCGCTGAACTTTGGCGGCATCGGTGTAGTCATTGGCCACGAGCTGACCCATGGATTCGACGACAAGGGAAGGCTCTTCGACCGGAACGGCAATATCCACAAGTGGTGGACGGACTCCTCGATTCGGGGTTTCGACGAGCGAGCCCGCTGCATTATCGCCCAATACAGCAACTACACCGTCGAGGAGGTGGGCATCGTCCTGAATGGAGAGAGTACGCAGGGTAAGTCGATCTGATTGAAAATTCGAAATACGGTGCTGTTTATTATAAGATTAAAGAGTACTTTACGGACACTAAAATCTTCGAAAAAATAAGGATGATTACAAAATGTGTTTCTTATACCCGTTATTCGCGGTGTAAAAGTTGAAAAGTATGTAACATCCTTTAAAGTAGATATATTCTGAATCAGCATCACTATCCGAGTCGATCCGGCCATGTCCCTCTGTCCGTCCATATGAACGTCAAGATCTCAACAATAATAACAATTTGAAAAATGTTGTTTGATTTTGTTTCACTTTTGTATTTGTTTTGCCAAGTTCGATATCGATATACCAAACAAAATTTTCAAATTTTTTGAGTAACGGGTATCTGATAGTCGGGAATAGTCGACTATAGCGTTTTATTTTTATGTATTGATTGTAAACATGCTTATATTAGTGTTGGGTTATGATACAATTTTCCAACAAGTTTTCAAAACATTTTACCATTTTATGAGTATTTATTAATAATCTCTAATGATTTACTTCAGGTGAGAATATCGCGGACAACGGAGGCCTGCGGCAGGCCTTCCACGCGTACCAGCGCTGGCTGAAAGAGCATCCCAGGGAGGTGCCGGACGAGATCCTGCCGGGATTGAACATGACAGGGCCGCAGCTGTTCTTTCTTAACTTTGGTCAGGTTTGGTGCGGAGCGATGCGGCCGGAGGCCATCCGGAACAAGCTGAACACGGCCATCCACAGTCCGGGTCGTTTCCGGGTAATTGGGACGCTCTCGAACTCCGTTGACTTTGCGCGGGAGTTCAACTGTCCTCTGGGGTCACCGATGAATCCTCACAAGAAATGCAGCGTTTGGTAGTCGGAGGAAATCAAAGCAATAGCCCAAGAGTATTAAACGTGACGTATGCCACGCATTCCTAGGCCAAAGACCGAAGGCAAGCCATTTGGTGAGTACCCGGAAGGCAGTGGGACCTCCATGTCGGGGCTCTAATTGCGCTCCACTTTGGGCGCCACTTAACGGAGAAAGTGGTGGTGTCTGGCGCAGCTTCCTTGTGGCTCGATACCCATTTACCCCTAACTGTTGTGCCAACAACGGCATCACACTTCAATTGGGGCGCATACACTTAATTAATGGTGATTTATGCCCAGCAGTTGGCTCAGTTTCTTGCCCGGGGAGCAACTTCTCCAATTGTCTTTCCAATCAAACTGCAATTGATGCGAACCACTTGGAATGCTTATGGGGTTGGAGTATCACTACTCTATATAGAGCTATTAATACGATCCGTTAAGATTTTCCTCTCCATTTCAGAGATGAAGGGACGGAACACCCATCTGGTCATTCCTGGAGACTCGCCTTGGGTTTGTGGCTTCCCCATCACAACAAAGATAATGTGCCAAAAATTAACTTGCAATCTATATATTTTTCTTAGCCCTTAACTATTTATACTTGTAACTTGCAATAGTTTAGTTTATGATGCAATTTATGTTTGTGATAATTCTAATTAAATGTATATTATCAATAAATGGTGAATTTTAATTTAATGCAAATTGTTCAACACTGGAAGCTTTCAAGTTGGAAAAGAATATTTTGAAAAACTTTCGAGTGGAATTCTTAAAGCAATTATGAGTGGCTATTCAGTTGGGAACGTGCGCTCGGCGACTAAGGAACTTCAAAGACATCGCGCTAGTGGGTGATCCAAAAATATACGTATATATTTAGATATACCCATTGTTAGAAAATAGAAATCCAGCGGAGGGAGATGAAAAACTCTAAATCCAAACATCAATAATTAAGGCGATGCATTTCTGTTGGATTTCTCTTATTATTCTCAGCCTTAGTAAAGTGCAGGCACAGTTTTATGGGGGTAATGCTTACGAAGCATCCAGTGGTCAATCCATCCGCCTGGGTGAGTGAAATAGATTGAAGTGCTCGAGTGGTTTGCTCTCCCGAATTTCGACTTTTTGACTCAAAATAATTCATATATATAGGCCTTATCACCGACGACGTCACCGATAGAATCCGGCAGACTTTTGAGCACGCCATCTCGGTGGTAAACAATGAACTGGGTGTTCCTTTGGTCGGCGAATCCGAGCAGGTAGCCTACGGCAACTCCATTCAAGCATTTTCCCAACTTTGTAGGCTAATGCAGGTGAGCTACTTGCAGTGCGAAACAAGAGGAATTCCCTTGATTAACACTTCTTGAGTTCCAGAGTGGAGTGGGAGCCGTCTTTGGACCAGCTGCCAGGCACACAGCCTCCCATCTTTTGAATGCCTGTGACTCGAAGGACATACCCTTCATATACCCGCATCTCTCCTGGGGATCCAATCCGGATGGTTTTAATCTGCATCCCAGTCCGGAGGATATAGCCAATGCGCTCTATGACATTGTAAATCAGTTCGAATGGTCCCGCTTTATATTCTGCTATGAATCCGGTTGGTGTTCCTAAGAATCCGCCCTGACTCCTAACTAATTATTGGTTCTGCACTAAAGCTGAGTACCTGAACATTTTGGATCACCTTATGACCCGATACGGCATCAAAGGACCAGTCATCAAAGTGATGCGCTACGATCTTAACTTGAATGGCAATTACAAATCGGTGCTCAGGCGCATAAGGAAGTCGGAGGACAGTCGCATCGTGGTCGTGGGCTCAACAGGAGGCGTGGCGGAGCTACTGCGTCAGGCCCAACAGGTGGGCATCATGAACGAGGACTACACATACATCATTGGGAACCTTAACCTGCACACCTTCGACCTGGAGGAGTACAAGTACAGTGAGGCCAACATCACAGGTATACGAATGTTCTCCCCTGATCAGGAGGAAGTGCGAGATCTGATGGAGAAGCTGCAGCAAGAACTGGGGGAGAGTGAACCCGTAAATAGTGGTATTACATTGTATTTTTATGTACATCATTTGAAGCTATTTTCTGTAAAATTCTGTTTGAGGTTCTACATTCATCACCATGGACATGGCTCTTACCTATGATGCGGTACGTGTGATTGCGGAGACAACAAAACATCTTCCCTACCAACCTCAGATGCTAAACTGCTCCGAGCGCCACGACAATGTTCAACCCGATGGTTCCACTTTCAGGAACTACATGAGATCAGTTAGTAAGCCGTACCAATCATTAATCCAATTGCTAAATTTATATATATACAGTTGGAGATCAAAGAGAAAACCATCACAGGCCGCATATATTTCGAGGGAAATATGCGCAAGGGTTTCACCTTCGACGTCATCGAACTGCAAACCAGTGGATTGGTCAAGGTTGGCACTTGGGAGGAGGGCATGGACTTTGAGTTTCAACGGCCTCCCCAAGCTGTCAACTTTAATGACATTGACGATGGCTCTCTGGTCAACAAAACCTTTGTCGTTCTTATATCTGTGGCGGTACACTATAATTATTTCCATAGCTTTCTAGCTGTTTAAGACTTAACCGTCGGGAATTTAAATTTCAGACCATGCCGTACGCCAGTCTGGTGGAAAGTATTGACACACTAATAGGCAACAATCAGTTCCAGGGCTATGGAGTGGATCTAATTAAAGAGTTGGCCGACAAGCTGGGCTTTAACTTTACGTTCCGCGATGGTGGCAATGACTATGGCTCCTTCAATAAGTCCACGAATTCCACGTCAGGAATGCTCAAGGAAATTGTGGAAGGGGTAAGTATCAAATCGAATCAAATAATTACGGATCGAAAATGAAATTTAATTACAGAGGGCTGATTTGGCCATCACTGATCTCACCATAACATCGGAGCGAGAGGAAGTTATCGATTTTTCCATACCATTCATGAATTTGGGTGAGGCTTTTAAGGTGGAGTGCTAATTCCATGTTCTGACTATATGATTTTCATTTCCAGGCATAGCAATTTTGTATGTAAAACCTCAGAAGGCCCCACCCGCTCTTTTCTCCTTCATGGACCCGTTTTCTTCGGAGGTGTGGCTCTACTTGGGCATTGCCTATCTGGGCGTATCGCTCTGCTTCTTTATTATAGGCCGACTTTCGCCCATCGAGTGGGATAATCCCTACCCATGTATTGAAGAGCCTGAAGAGCTGGAAAACCAATTTACTATCAATAACTCCCTTTGGTTCACCACGGGAGCTTTACTGCAGCAAGGTTCTGAAATTGCACCCAAGTAAGAGTAACCATTGCTGACAGTAACTTTATAAGCATATATATTTTTATAGAGCTCTCAGCACACGTACAATATCTGCGATTTGGTGGTTTTTCACTTTGATTATGGTGTCTTCCTACACCGCAAATTTGGCTGCCTTCTTGACCATCGAGTATCCCACTAGTCCCATCAACAGTGTTAAAGACCTGGCCGATAACAAGGACGACGTTCAGTATGGAGCTAAACGTACAGGATCTACGCGAAATTTCTTTTCGGTAAGCTAGGTAATAAAGTTAGGGTCGAGGTTAAATAACATTCATTTAATACAAAGACGTCAGAGGAACCCATCTATATCAAAATGAACGAGTACTTGAACGCTCATCCGGAGATGCTGATGGAAAACAATCAGCAAGGCGTGGACAAGGTGAAGGCGGGCACCAAGTACGCTTTCCTCATGGAATCCACCTCCATTGAATTTAACACGGTTAGGGAGTGCAATCTGACAAAGGTGGGAGATCCGCTGGATGAGAAGGGCTATGGCATAGCGATGGTGAAAAGTGGGTATTATAAACAATGATCCTTCTGATCTGTCGTACTAACTGCCTCCGACAGATTGGCCCTATCGCGATAAGTTCAATAAGGCTCTGCTGGAGCTGCAGGAACAAGGTGTCTTGGCCAGGTTGAAGAACAAATGGTGGAATGAAGTTGGAGCCGGTGTTTGCAGTGTATGTGAATTGTGGGCTGTCGGCTGTGGACTGTTAATAATCCCATAATAAAACTTTTGTTTCAGGCAAAAAGCGATAACAGTGGGCCTTCTGAGTTGGGCGTAGACAATCTGAGTGGCATATACGTTGTCTTGATCATCGGATCCATCATTTCCATGATTATCTCCATTCTATGTTGGTGCTTCTTTGTCTACAAGAAAGCTAAGAACTATGCGGTGCAGTACATTTTACCTTCCAAAAAGAGCGTTAAAAAATACTATTTATTTTTCAGGTACCGTTTTGCGATGCCTTGGCTGAGGAATTTAAAATTGTCATTCGCTTTTCCGAAAATGAAAGACCTCTAAAAAGCGCCCAATCCATATACTCTCGTAGCCGGAATTCATCTCAGTCCATAGAGTCCCTTAAAACTGATTCTGAGGAAAATATGCCGGTTGAGGATTAAATTTGAGATATTTCTGACAAATATTCTCTCCAAAGTTTCGGAAAAGCTCTCGATAATTTCACTCAAAACGATTTCCAAGTTGACATTTTGGAAGCAAAAGTCAGTTTTCGTTTTTCACTCGTAGTGTTCAGTTCGGGAAACAAGAATTTATTTCACTGAACGGCAATTATATGTATATATAAATATACATGTTTAAAATAAAAACCATATAAAATGTTTTGCAACCATTTTGTAATTTTGTGGAGCATTATTAGCATTAAAATTTCAGTTAACAGGGCTCAGTATGAGAACTTTGGCGGATTCGATAACTTCCAAAGTTTGGGAAGTGTCCCCATCGGTAAGTAATTTCGAAAAGATGCCCCAAAATAACTCATTTGAAAAATGTGTGTCGCATGAGTTTTTTGGTCGTGCAGTTCCAAACAAACTGTTTTCAACGCGCGATTTATTTTTAATTTCTCATAAAGAGAACACGCTGTTCGTTCCATCAACGCTGAAAGCTCGTAAAAACGGTTTTAGTATTTGTTTGTTTATTTGGGTTTTCCGACTGAATGGGATGGTCAAGTTGTTGTTTATAAACAAACCGGCAAAAGAGAAATGGCCAAAAGTGGATGAGAGAGACTTTCTCGGTTTCAGGTCTGCTCACCGACCAGAACACGGAGCAGATGAACATAGTCTTCGACCATGCCATCGATGTCGCCAACCAGGAGGTGGGCACTACCTTGACGGCGCTCAAGGAGGAGGTTAACTACGGGGATGCGTACCAGAGCTACGGCAGGCTGTGCAGGATGCTGGAGGTAGGTATTGCCCAAATCTTGGTGGTAATATGTGTATGTCGATTAGATTGATAATGGTTTTATCAGCAAACAGAGAGCATTAAGTAGTTAAGTTCCTCGACTATTCCAACACCTACATATATAGTGGGAGTGCGATGGAGATAAGTTCGAATTTTACAACGTATTCCCCTGTCTTGAGAAAACTTTTATAATTTGCTGTTTGTAAATAAACAACTGTACACTCGGCTCGCTAAATATTTTGATTTAATAAGCTCCTTATTAAAAAAGGTTAAATATATACATATATGCTTTTTTATCACTTTTTAGACAGGCATCGCTGGAGTGTTTGGACCCTCGTCGCGGCACACTGCCGTCCACCTGATGTCCATATGCGACGCCATGGACATACCCCACATCTACTCCTACATGAGCGAGAACGCGGAGGGATTCAATCTGCATCCGCATCCGGCTGACCTGGCCAAAGCTCTATACAGCCTAATCACGGAGTTCAATTGGACCCGCTTCATTTTCCTCTACGAGTCGGGTGAGCTGTCTATGTATTTTATCATAAAAGATTTTTCATAAAAGATTCCAAAATGATTTTCAACCGACTTGCAGCCGAGTATCTGAACATTTTGAACGAGTTAACCACGATGTTAGGAAAGAGTGGAACTGTGATCACGGTGCTGCGATACGACATGCAGTTGAATGGCAATTACAAACAGGTCCTCCGGCGTGTTCGAAAGTCCGTGGATAATCGCATAGTGGTCGTGGGCTCCAGTGAAACGATGCCAGAGTTTCTAAACCAGGCGCAACAAGTGGGCATCATCAACGAGGATTACAAGTACATAATCGGTAACCTGGACTTTCACTCTTTCGATTTGGAGGAGTACAAGTACAGTGAGGCCAATATAACCGGTCTGCGTTTGTTTTCTCCGGAAAAAATGGCCGTCAAGGAACTGCTCATGAAGTTGGGTTACCCCACCGATCAGGATGAGTTCAGGAATGGTAATCAATATTTGGTATGCTTCAAAACTCAAGTAATAATGTAATTTGTTTGTTTCTGTAAGGTTCTTGTCCCATAACCGTGGAAATGGCCCTAACCTACGATGCCGTCCAGTTGTTTGCACAGACCCTAAAGAACCTTCCCTTCAAGCCGGTGCCCCAAAACTGCTCGCAAAGAACAGAAAGCGTCCGAGATGATGGTTCCTCCTTCAAGAATTATATGCGAACTGTAAATCGGAAAAATAAATAGGAAAAAATCCCTTAAACCTCACTTCTTTAACTTTTGACCGTTACAGCTGCGCCTCACGGATCGTCTGCTTACGGGACCCATCTACTTCGAAGGAAACGTCCGCAAGGGGTACCACCTGGATGTCATCGAACTGCAACCGTCGGGAATCGTCAAGGTGGGCACATGGGACGAGGAACGGCAGTATAGACCACAGCGACTGGCACCCACCACCGCCCAATTCGATAGCGTTGACAATTCGCTGGCCAACAAGACCTTTATTATCTTGCTCTCGGTACCGGTAGGTGGCAATACGATTCAAGCCACATTAATCATTTAAAAACATGCTGAGATATAACATTTCAGAACAAACCATATGCCCAACTGGTGGAGACCTACAAGCAGCTAGAGGGTAACAGCCAGTATGAGGGATACGGTGTGGATCTAATCAAGGAACTGGCCGATAAGCTGGGCTTTAATTTTACATTCGTAAACGGAGGCAATGATTATGGATCGTACAACAAATCCACAAATGAATCCACGGGCATGCTGAGGGAGATAATGACTGGGGTGGGAGATTATTGCGATCTTTTAACCCGTTAATAAGCTAATATTCTTACAGCGAGCTGACCTGGCTATCACGGATTTGACCATTACTTCTGAGCGTGAACAGGCTTTAGACTTTACCATACCCTTCATGAATCTGGGCATGTCACATATTACCTTACTTAAAATAAGTCATATAATGCATACATACATTTCAGGCATCGCAATTCTCTATTTGAAGCCCCAGAAAGCTACACCTGAGCTGTTTACCTTCATGGACCCCTTTTCGGAGGAAGTCTGGTGGTTCCTAGGTTTTTCCTTTTTGGGCGTTTCCTTGAGTTTCTTCATATTGGGCCGTCTGTCGCCAAGCGAATGGGATAACCCGTATCCTTGTATTGAGGAGCCAGAAGAACTCGAAAACCAGTTTACAATAGGCAACTCGATTTGGTTTACAACTGGAGCGCTCCTTCAGCAGGGTTCTGAAATTGGTCCTAAGTATGCAAATTATCCCGAACATAACTAGTTATATATGTATGTATGTCTTCTTTAGAGCTTTATCCACTCGAACTGTAGCCAGTTTCTGGTGGTTCTTTACCCTGATTGTCGTCTCTTCTTACACCGCCAATTTGGCTGCCTTCTTGACCATTGAAAATCCGCAAAGTTTAATCAACAGCGTAGACGATCTGGCAGATAACAAGGATGGTGTGGTTTACGGTGCAAAGAAAACTGGATCCACCAGAAACTTCTTTATGGTAATCTCGAAAATATTTTTTATTTTGACGGACTACAATGAAAATATAAACTCGATAGACCTCCGCGGAAGAACGATATAAGAAGATGAATAAATTCATGTCCGAAAATCCTCAATATCTCACCGAAGACAACATGGAGGGAGTAAATCGAGTTAAGACCAATACCCACTATGCGTTTCTGATGGAATCCACTTCCATTGAGTATAATACCAAGCGTGAATGCAATCTTAAAAAGATTGGAGATGCATTGGACGAGAAAGGCTATGGAATAGCCATGAGGAAGGGTAAGTAATGTATCTTCAGAATATTAAATTTAACTCTATAACTTGAAAATATTAGATTGGCCGCATCGCGGCAAGTTCAATAATGCCCTCCTGGAACTGCAGGAACAGGGAGTGCTGGAGAAAATGAAGAACAAGTGGTGGAACGAGGTGGGCACCGGAATTTGCGCCACCAAAGAGGATGCTCCTGATGCGACACCTTTGGATATGAATAACTTGGAGGGAGTTTTCTTCGTACTCCTCGTCGGCAGTTGCTGCGCCTTGCTTTACGGGATTATCAGCTGGGTTTTGTTTGTGATGAAGAAAGCTCATCACTATCGAGTGGGTTGACATCTTCCGCACGGTTGGCAACCGTAGTTATTTGCTTTAATTTTTTACAGGTTCCGCTGCGCGACGCTCTCAAAGAGGAATTCCAGTTCGTTATCGATTTCAATAATTATGTACGGGTATTGAAAAACTCCGCTTCCATCTACTCGCGCAGTCGTCAGTCCTCGATGTCAGTAGCTTCTGTGGCCCAGGAATCGCAGTAGAATGAAATCCTTTTCACTCGTCGAATGCCGGTTGAAATATATTTGTTTTTTTGCATGTCTAAAGTATGGTTTCACGGATAACCTGATTTTAAAAGTTTTTAAATAGATTCCTGAATTTTTAAATATGTACATTAAAAAGAATTTTTATTTTTGCTGCAAGTTTTTATTAAAAGATTTAAATACTTCTTAAGTTGATCTGCGGAATGTATGTAATACATTTGGTTCTGTTACAAAACAATAAAAAACGAAAATAAAGAAATTAAAATATTCGTTGGATTTTTATGATTGCATTAACTTTCAATTTTAAGCAAAAACGTCTTAAAAAGGGGGATTTTTTTTATTTTCGTGTTAAAAATATTAGTAAACGCATCCGAAGTATACTACAATGAATTGTAGAACTGACAAAAAATATAAACTGTAACATTTTTAAATAAATAAATACAAAAGGTATAAAATGAAATGGAAAATTCCAAAGGAGATAGATTGCACCTCCTAATTGTCAAATATAGCACAAAATCGGCAATAATATTACATAACATTTCACAGGAAATATATACTCCTCAGCGAATAATGCTCTTATGTATGTAGCACCTTCTCAACAAGTTTGTGTATGGATTATTGGATTATTAAATACTTCAACAAATATCGAATGAGATCGAATTTAGGTCCAGTGCTTCGCGCGCCACAACAGGCAATGGATGTGATTATCCACATCCGCCGGTGGAACGGATTTGGCTACACCATGTGTAGGTGTGTTGACGGCAGAGCTCTTGGTGGATGACTCTGCGGAGTCCACGTAGCGTGAGATTAGAGAACGATATCGTCTTCCGATCGTGGCGATCAGCGGAACATTGTCTTTAGAAAGAGTTATTATAGATTTTATCTGTAAGAAAATGGAATTTCAGTATCCACATATTCAACGAACAATTTTACAATCTTACCTCATTTTCATAAGGTCGGAAAACACTAATGGGGCGCAGGGTGTGCAATTCGGCCACGATTAAGCAGCCCCAGGTCGTCCCAATATACAGTTCTGAATTGTGAGCCGCAAGTGCTGAGATCTGGCATTTTATGAGGTTCACATGTTCATCAATCGCAATACTTTGCAGAGACTCAGAGCAGGGGAGCAGCTTTGAGCAGTCCAGCTTGTTTTCTATCCGTTTGGAGATAACACCCCACTGGTACACCATACAACCGGGATATAGACAACTGAAGACATGGCTAGCATTGCTGCACATTCGAGCCACCTTGACGTCCTCAATGAGATTGGGTTCCTCGCTGTGGCATAAAGCCTGATGTCCGGACACGCCGTTCTCGTTCAACGGAAACACATTTATCTTTCCAGCAATTTCGCCGCACCACAATTCATAGGTTCTATAAAAAAGCACACTTCAGATTTAAAAAAATGTTGTTTCAGATTTGTCAGCTTACCCATCCACAAGAACGGAACAAGCGGCGTGCAACACGAAACCAGAACAGATCTCCGTAAGCACAAAGGAGCCCTCGGCAAATGCGCAATTGCTGGGCATCTGTGTGGCGTCAACCAGGAAAACGCGACCGTTATGCGTGCCAACGGCCACGCGAGCTATATTCTCCATGTAGACTAGACTGATCACAGCTGACTTAATGTTTGGATCGAGCATGTACGAAAATAGGTGGACATAGCTGGATGTGCTATAGGCGTGCAGGTTACCGGAAACGTCGCCCATCCAGATGGCATCACCCACCAGGCAGCAGCACAGCATGTTCATCTTGGGCAAACGTTGAGCCGATCGCGCACGTGAATTGGCACCGCTTTCGGGTGTCTTGGGCGGTGCCACCTGTGGCTGCGGAGAACAACTGATGCTGTTGCACTGCAGTAGGCTGCCCGAAGGTGCGCAGTCCAGAATATCGATGCGAGAGCCGAAGGACGGAAGCCACAGCTCTAGGCCACTTCGCTCTTCATCGCCCATACCTACAAGCGACTGAAAAACCCCACAAACAATCTTCTCGCTATGCGGCATGGCCACGACATCCAGCAGGTGGATGCACTCCGGTGCACTAAGTATGGAAACAATCTGACTTGCGGTCGGTCTGCGACGAGGCTGTTCGTGCCAACACAAGACCATAAGATCCAAACAGCAAGTTGGAAACTGGGTTTCCCTTTGAGTCAGAGCCGGACGACTACCCTCCAAGATGCACTCTTTAATAGATTCGTGGCCCTCGAAAGGTTGTCGTAAACTGATATTCTCGTAAATAAACATTCCAAATGAGAAGCAGTCCACCTGACATTATAGCTTCGATAAAACAACTGATTTAAGAGTAATAAAAAAATAGCCATACCTTTTCAGTATACTCCTCCTCACCATTGTAGCGTATGATCTCGGGAGCCATGAAACCCTCAGTGCCGCCAAATCCTTTAGCTCCGCTTGGAGCGGTTTGCCTGCTGATTCCGTAGTCGGCAATCTTTATGTGCACATGGTTGCGGGGACTGTCTTCAGTGTGAGGTTGTGGGAGCTCCCAAACCAGGACATTTTCAGACTTTAGATCGCGGTAAATTATTCTTCTGCGATGCAAGTATTCGATTGCTCGTGCCGCCTGCAGAACAAGGGTCTGGAAAGTATGAGGACCCATGTGGGCACCACTGCGTCGGTAATGCCGGAGCAAAGCGTCCAGACCGCCCAGAGGAGCTAGTTCCAGAACCAGAGCTAGTGGTTTAATACAGATCCCGACCAAGGGTACAATATTTGGATGCTTCAGGGTTAGAAGTACTGCTAGTTCCTGACGGGCAGTGCAGTAGGCTTTGCAAGAGTGCTGAAGTGGATCGCGATCCCATTTGCCGACAGCTACCTTAAAAGCCATCAAAGCGCTCTATAATAGAAAGTTGAAAGAAAAAATTACGATGAATTTCAGTACATTCATAAAGTGGTCTCACTCACCTCCTTCGCCCGAGCTCCCGGAGGCACTGGCTGAAGCATTTTCATTGCCACCGGCTTAAAGGATCTGGCGCCCCTTACCTTGCAGTTTGCTTTAAAAACGAATCCAAAAGCGCCTCGACCAAGGAGCGATCCCTTGATGATGCACTCACTTGGAATAGTGTGCTTATCTGGAATATCGGCAAAGATGACGTCTGGCGCAAGCTGAGCCATAGACTGTTCAAGATGAACAGGGCAACTGATCTTGCTTTGATTGTAAACGGACAAAATGCACTCTTCAATCATCCAGGCATAACACACATTTGAGTTATCAGGCAAGTTATATCCAGGATGGCCATCCACTGAAGTATTGCGCGAAGAACCGGCTGAGTCGGGACCCACGCCCGAGTCCGCGTCCGATCCCGCTCCCAAAGAATCCTCCGATCGGCGCTCCCTCCTTGCTGTGGCGTTTAAATATGCCGAGAAAACGTTTAAAGCACCATCCTCGCCGGGATCCCCAACACCGTGCAGAAAGTATGCTCCCGCTCCACGCCTACTACTTCGACTTGGTCGATTGCAACCCACTGGAGGCACTTCCCGATCAGAAGGTTCGTTGTTCTGCTGCAGCTTCAAAAGACAACGCGGGCATAACACCAATCGAGTGATTAGGAATCGACCCTCCGAAGTGTGCACAAACCGCGTTCCCAAGGAAGGATACCAGTCCTCCAAAAGCAAGTCAATATGATCCACTGTTAGGGCCAAAAGCTTGGCCACCTGAGACATGTGCGGCCGAATCTCGGCCAGCAACTGTCGTTCATTGTCATCCACTTCTTGCGATATGTTTACTTCATGAAGAGGAAAGTAAACTTCCAGAATGCTAGAGGAGCTGAGATTTACATCGCTCCAGATTCCATCTTGTTTCAGTTTAAACCGGCAGCCATCAGTGCGAAAAGGTTGCGTTCGCTCTGTCTTCTGAAATGGTACTTCCCAGATCTTGAATATTAAAATAGGTCCATAGTACAGTGCTAAGCCTGTCTGCCAAAGATTCCACTGGGTATCCTGCTCCAACGATGTGCGTATATCGAAGTCCGCGTACTTCTGGAAAATAAAGATTGGACTTACAACTTGCATATGATGAACAATTTTCCACTTACATCTTCCGAAGCCATATAAACGCCCCGAATTGCTTCTATCATCTGTTCATCAGCTAAAATCCGTGTGATTAATCTAGACCAAAACCCGGACGGGAAATAAGTCATCAACAGAATGCGTCGCAACCCTTGACTAGCCGATCCAGAAGAAGATGATGAGGGAGGAGTTGACCTCTGCTCGTATATCAAATTATTAAGATTTACTTCTTGCGATACAGAGCAACCCAAACTACGGCCGCGAGAACGTTGCGATAGCTTAACTGTGCTTCCTGAATTGGGTGTTAATGACTCCTGCAAAGGCAGTAGGGAGGGTATGAGTAGCGTTCTCGAGTCCCACGTTAAAGCAACCTCGAACTTGTTAAGTAGGCTGACAATGTAGCTTAAAGAAAGAATTTTTAATTAATACAAAGATATTTATCCATATTATAAAGTAACAAAACAAGTTCTGCAAATCCAGTAAAGAAATATTTACCTTCGGTTTCCATTTCCTTGAACCTGCACACTGCGGAACAACATCTGGAGATCATCTAACTTCATCACGCCTGTCGGAGCAAAGGGATTGATCTCCCGCACGGTGACCACATGCGCCAGCATGTCACAAAGCCACTGCGGATCGAGAAAGTAGTAGTCCCTCAGCGTAGCATCGTCATAGTGCAATAAAATTCCATTTTCGTGGCACCATGTTGTGGCCTGCTGCAACTCAGCGGCATCCCGAAAGCTCTTGTAGTTGTGCAATCGCATCTGTTCGGTGACCAAGCGCCTGTATTGTTCACCATCCAGGACGGGATCTCGTCCAGCAGCACGCAGATTGCATGCAATCACATTTACAATATCCTCCAAGGCAATGTAGCTGGCGGGGATCTTTTGCAGTAACATGGGCTCCTTGGACCCGGGGGATCGCAGTTGCATGGCGGTGTCGTAAATAATGTTGGCCAATAAATGGATATTGTGCAGGGTCCTACCATTTAAAGCGGTATTTTCCACATTTTTAAGTCGTTTTAATAATTAACAAGAGAGAACGCTATAGTCGACTATTCCCCGACTATCTGATACCCGTTACTCAGCTAGTGGAAGTGCGAAGGTGAGTCTTCAACACTGACAGTTTTTGCGGTTTGTGGGCGTTAAAGTGGGCGTGGCAATAAGCTTTTTGGTAAATCGATAGAATTTTACAAGACTAATGCAAAAATGAAAAAATATCGTAACATTTTTCAAAAGTGTGGGCTGGGCAGCTTTGGGCGGTTTGTGGGCGTTAGAGTGGGCGTGGCAATATGAATCGACAAACTTGCGCTGCGTCTATGTCCCTGGAGTCTGTATGCTTAATCTCAACAGTTCTAAAAGCAATCTTCTAGCTTTTGTAGTTCCCGAGATCTCGACATTCATACGGACGGACAGACGGACATGGCCAGATCGTCTCGGCTATTGATCCTGATCAAGAATATATATACTTTATATGGTCGGAAACGCTTCCTTCTGCCTGTTACATACTTTTCAACGAATCTAGTATACCCTTTTACTCTACGAGTAACGGGTATAATCACTCCACATTTACCTGCAACTTATTTCGATGGAATCAATCACACGTGGAAGCCCTATTTTTTCCGCATCTGGAATGGCAATAAACTTCTCCCGAATTAATTGCTGCAGTTGCTCGGCCTTTTGGGGAGAGATGGATTCACCAACGGCATCAAAGTGTGTGCCCACTATGATTACGGGGGAGTTGGGAGCCCTCGCTTGAATGTTGCCAAGCCACTGCAGCAACTCCGCCAGGCCCTTGTGACCGTCGCTGATGCGCCACAGCACCAAATACAAACTTCGTTTGGACAAAAAGTACTGGTGTGTAGCGTAGTACTCCTTCTGGCCACCAAAATCCCAAGTACGAAACACCACTGGGCCGTGGGATCCGGGTGCTCGCTTCCGTTTTTCACATATCCATGTTCCGATGTCCACTCCTACTGTGGAAATGTTTGCGCTAGAAGAGGACGAATGACGATGAGATCGAGATGTGCTGCGTGCGTGTCCCATTCGCTTGGCCCAATGATTTTCACTCGCTCGAGATCGATGAGAGCCGGTGCTGGACCCTGAGCCCGCCCCCTGGCGCAGTAAGTCCAGCAGAGTGCTCTTCCCGATTCCGGCCACACCCACCACCATCAGCTTCATACGTGCATAGGGCTGAGCATCTTCGTAAATAGATTTAAGGTATCCCACAATGTCCATCGTCTTGTGCTTCTTGCTCTCGATCATAGAGCGCAGTGGCTCCTGCAGTAGACAACCGCGCGTGTTGAGATTCCAAAGCCTCGAAAGGAGCCCCAAGTGCGGTGGCAGCTCCGTGATGTTGACGTTGCCACTAATGTTCAGCACTGATAGACTGCTCAGTTCATGCAGCGAGGCGGGAATCTCCTTCAGACAATTGTTTGTCATATCCAGCATAGATAGGTTGGGAAATATCACCTTAGACCGGTTGACCCCTACCACACTCCAGTCGGCGTCCTCGCTCTCATTGAAAAGGGTTGTAGCATCATCAGTTGACAGCTGGATGCGGGTAAGCAGATTGTCAGCCAGAATCAGTGTGCGTAGGGCCTCTAGGCGCAGATGACGCCTGTGTCGACAAACACTTTTTAATACCGAAGCGCGAAACGATGTGGCAGAGGAGTTACTGCTCTTTGAGGAGGCAGTCTTATAATCGTCATCCCGGCCCTCTGGTGGCTGGACACAACTGTAGCACAGTAAATGCGGATCTGATTCTGTAATCCGTGGTAGACTTGGCCAGCAGGATATCTCGTTGTGACTTAGGTCCAACTGCTTAAGTGTTGCCGGATAACTGGTTACATGTCCCATAGAACGCAGACTGTTGTATGACATATTCAGCCGGGTTAAGTTTACAGCCAGACAGGGCAAAGCAGCGGGGATACTGGTAAAAAGGTTATTTGCTATATTTAAGCTACTTAGCTGGGATGAGCCCGCACCAGGTGTCTTTCCGTCACCTAAATCTTGTTCATGCTGCCACTTCATGTCATTATCGGTTATGTCCAGACTAGCCGACCAGAGATTGCGATGGGTTAGCCGTTGCTGAGTCACATTTCGTGGTTTGTTTGATATCGGCTCCTCAAAAGACTGCAAATGCAATTTTTCTAGGCTCAGCAGCGAACTGCTAGTCTGCATTGGCGGCACAGGAAGATCCCGCAATAGGTTAAAGGCCACATTAAGTTCGCGCAGCTTGGGCGCACGCCACAGGTCAAAGGGAAGCTGTTGTAGTTTGTTATTTGAAACATCTAATATAGATAGGGCGGGAAGGTGAAAAATGGCGGCCGGCAGCATTGTTAACTGGTTGTCCTGTAGAAAAAGCTCATCCAGTACCGGACAACCATATGTCTGGCCCATTGGTGCTGGCAGATCGGTTATCTTGTTTTGCGCCACATTTAAATACCTGAAGTGGAATACTATTATAATTCTTGATAACTTAATAATTTATTTTTACTAACCTCAGGCTAACCAGATGGAACAGCTCCTGTGGAATTGACGTGAGAACGTTGTGCGAGAAATCAATTCGCGTGATAGCTGTGAGAGCAACCTCATTAAGTCGAGGATGCGATTGTAGCTTGGGATTCAGCAGCAACACACCACTGACCATCCAGGGAACCCTTACTACAGACAATTGGACACTGGAGCCCATGCTGTGCCAGTCAATAATGGTTGGATTGTTGGGGAACATAGCGCTGTAAGATATGTTGCTGGTAGATGGCAAAAATACGTTCACCTCCACTGGTGTGGGAAGACCCTTCTTGTTGATCTTGTAGTCAGAGTCCGGATGGACTCGTCGAGCCAAAAGGCGGCTCAGGATGGCTTCGTCGCAGCCAGTAATAGCCATTCCAATGGCCGTGCCATTGTCGTCGCGGGCTCCATGCTTTAGCAAGAGATCCAACATAGCCAGCGACCTTTGTTTGCAGGCCTCAGCAATGGGGACATTACTGAGCCCATATATTTCCTCGCTACATTTCGGGTCGTTGTGATCCTCAACTGGCTTGGCTACAATATTCGGATTTGCTCCGTGCTGTAGCAGAGACTGCACCACGTCTAAATGGCCGCCCCGAACAGCCGCTAGCAGAGCTGTCTCTCTCGCCGCTCCACAGAGCAGATTGACGTTAATCGGACACCGTTGGCACTCGGTTGACTCTTGGGAAGCTGGGTCGTCGGTTCCTTCCGACTCCCCAGATATGTGCAGTTTGGACATGATAGCCTGAATGCCAAATGAAATGCGTTTCCTGGTGGGCGTAATAGGAGTGCTCACCGAGCTGGCGGAATCGCCCAACGTACGTCGACAAAGGAGCTGCCACTTTAGAAGCACACCAACCAGCTGCTTGTTTCCTAGAATGCTGGCTATATACAGACTGGTCTGACCCGTCACATCATGAGCGTTAGCGTCGAAGGGGAGGCGCCATTCCCACTGACCGTCTTCGTCGCGATATGTCTGGTAGAGGTAGTCGGGATAACTGTAGCTGATAAGGAGCTCCAGCAACTTGGTGTGTCCATTGATGCAGGCGGCATGCAACGGCAGCCAGCGCTCTACAGTCGGTTGCTGAATCAGTTCTGGAAAACGGTCTAGCAGCAGTCGTGCGATGCCCAAGTGACCACTGTGGACGGCGGCGTACAAGGGTGAGTACTTCGTCACAGCATGAGAGCGACCATCCGCTCCAGCATCCAGCAATCGCTGAGTAATGCTCTCGTAACCAGATTGGCAGGCTCTGAAAGGAGACCATTATTAGTACGGCTCAAAATTTACTAATTATAAAAGACTTTTTCTCACAGAAATAGTAGGGTATTCGCTCCTGATGGAGCCATATTGACTATAATCTGCCGCTCAGTTCCCAGAGCCGCCAGCAGCACCCGCACAGTCCGCTCATCGCCTGAGCTAACTGCCGTTCGCAGTTCCCCGTGTTTGATCTGACGCACTTCCTCGCGAGCATCTGTGAAAGATAAGTTTTCCTTGTGTAAAAATACCCGACATTTTTGGGCTTAACCAATTCACACCCCGTATTGAGGATGCCTCAATGACCTCATCCACGAAGTAGTCGCAGGCTTCCAGAGCTGTTTCAGTTCCAGGTTTGGGCCGTTCCATGCTGAATTTCCAAGACATTATGTAACCCAAATCGGTGAGAAAAAGCCCCAAAAATAAATAGGCATCGGAGACAATGACCGAACGCGCCGCTGGCAAAAACTGAACTGCGGAAAATCGATGGCCACGTTTTTGTGGTCATTGATCCAGGCCGTATTTTGTCGCACTGCGCAAGTCGCGGCCCAAGAAGCGCGGCAACTGTTGCACTTGGTCAAGGACTACCATTGGGTGCGTGGCATTTGTTTTGATTGTCTCTGAGTGGGTGTCAGATGCTCCAGTGGTTGCAGCGCACTAGTTGCTTCTGTGGGGTGGTGACTATTTAAAAAAACGTTTAAGCGCGCCCACTTCTATTGCACCAAAGTCACCCTGTGGGCTTGCTGGTGTTGTTGAAAAACCAATAACAATTGGTTGGAGTTTTAATTTGCATAGTCAAACATATAATGCTTATTTGCCCTCTAACCGGGTTAAATAGTTCACAAAGTTAGCACATATTTCACATTTCGTAATTTCATAAAATGTTAAGTTATCTCACCTTCATCAGAGTCGCTCATTATTTTGATTGTGTTTTTCACGAGATATTCAAGTCATTCATAGTAAGTGATAGATGGGTAGTAGATATAGTCCAGATTGGCCAGTAGCACGTTTGCAAAGCACTAATTCAATATTTTGCACATTATGCGAAATTTTCACTTTGTTTACCTTTTTGTCAACAAGCAATGTGACCGCTGACTGTTTGCTAAAATATATCTCCTCATTTTGGCACGATATGTGCTGTTAACCGCTTGGTGTGAACATACTATCAAAAGCTATTGCCATTAACCAGTGGCGTAAGCAGGGGTTTTAAATTTCCCCAAAAGACAATAGTATTATTGAGTCATAAGTATTTATTTTTGTACGTCATTAACTTAAAATTTGCAAAAAAGTATCACCTTAGAATGGTTCAAATAGTACCTAACTTTTAGGGGACTTAACTCTTATTTTGCCTGCTCCACATCTTAGAATAAATAAGCCCTTTAGTTCGGCTTTTATCCGGGATGGTACAATAAGCTGTTGCTCTCATATTTCGATTTCCGAAAGCATATATGGATGCCAAGGATGCAATGCGAGGTAGTGTCCTATGTTTCTGTTAGTTCGCACTGCTTCCAAATTTGCGAACAGTAATATCGATATTGCTTAAATTTCGATCGACTGTTACTTGCATATTTGCACTTTATTTGTTTGTATTTAATTGGACCTAGCTGCTGTTTTATCTGTAATGATTAAGTTTGACCGAATTAGACGAGACTTTAATAATTCTTAGCAACCGTTTACAAGACTATATATTTTTCGTTAAGTTCTATAGCCGCAAAATCCTGTTACTAACTGGTTACAAACAAGACTTTCTTTAGCGGAGTGTTTTTTATTTTTATATACTTAATTCCAACGGTGACCTTTATAGATACTTCTATCGAAAGAAACGGTATCGATATTAACCAGCAAATGCCCAGAACGCCTTGTGCTCAACAGAAGTCACCCTGTGGAGGTTAACAGACGCTTAACAGCACAATCTCAACAATACAAATAAAAACAATTTAATATTCCTAAATCGAACTCACATTTGAGCCGATTTCACGGTGCGTTCGCAAAACAACAATAACGCGGAATGGCCGACAGTGGCCAACAGGAGGTACCGGTGCAGAGAATCAAGTAAGGAGCAGCGGAAACTGCGCAGCTCACACCCCAAAAAAAAAAAGCGAAAAGGCGAGGGCTGGCCAAAATGGAAGCAAAAAACAAAAACAAACGGACTGTGTTAAATATTTTGTACAACTTCGATGAAAACTTCCCAATCCGTGTGCTTTTCAAGCCTTTTCTAACTGTCTGTAATTTCCATTTTTGTGGCATCGCGACTTAGAGATGAGACATCGGTGCCGCGTAACTTTTTACATACCCTTTCCGCGGGTTCAACTCCACCTGTTTGGTCTTGGAACATGAACCGACGGCTCTGAAAGATGCCTTAAAAGCATAGATTTTAATCGTTAAAAAGTTTCCTTTCAACTGCCATATCGAAAAATACTGAATCCTGCCTACCTAAGTCATTCAGTTGTCTAAATCTCCTCAAAAAACAAAGTAAGGGCATTCATAGATCGCCTTGGCTGACCCTGCATTCTTGTTTTTGTTTTCAAGTTGACCCCTCCCACCCCCAGCCCACAACTTGTGACTGTGTGATTCATACTAAATATAAAGTCAACGTTTTTGTTTTAATTAACAAGAACCGACGATTTAGAGGTAGTTTTTTTCTATTTTATCCCATGTGGTTAAGGGCGGTTTGAACCAACTCATTTTTATGGTGCATCGGGATGTTATCCAGATCTGTATAGATCTTAGGGACAAAACCAGGGGGGCGCCTTCTTATCAACGAGTGGGCGGTTGATTTTTAGTAATTTCCGTAATTCGACACCAAAACAATTATCGGTATATTGCCATATGTTTTCTTTCAAGTAACCACATTCTGATTTATTCGCAGAGAGATTGGCGTGCTGATTTAAATGGAAAACTTTGAAAACAACAATCTGTTGATAAGGAAACAAGTAAAATGCGAACCAACTAGCCTCCGTAGCTATAAAGACGCCACTGAAAAGTCTTAGTAGGAGGAGCTGGTAATCCTCCCAATCCGAGGCACCAGATCCGAGATTGGAACTTTAAGATCATAAAGTCATGAACATGATGGACAACCGGTCGTTGGCCTACGTGGCCCACCAGCCCAAGTATGAGCCACCGCCGGAAGAGGTGGAGCCGCCCTGCATGCGCTTTTCGGTTAACCTGTGGAAGAACGAGATGCTGGACTGGGTGGACCTGATCTGCCTGTTGCCTAATGGATTCTTGCTGGAGCTAAGGGTCAATCCGGCCATCACCATCCAGGTAATCAAGGTGGAGATGGTCAACCAGGCCAAACAGATGCCACTGAGCTATGTGATCAAAGAGGCCTGTGAGTACCAGGTGTACGGCATCTCGACCTTTAACATCGAGCCGTACACTGACGAAACGAAGCGACTCAGCGAGGTGCAGCCGTACTTCGGACTGCTCAGCCTGGGCGAGCGCACCGACACAACGAGCTTTAGCAGCGACTACGAGCTGACCAAGATGGTCAGCGGAATGATCGGTACCACCTTTGACCACAATCGGACGCACGGCTCGCCCGAGATTGACGACTTCCGACTGTACATGACCCAAACTTGCGACAACATCGAGCTGGAGCGCTCCGTGTACACCTGGCAGCAGAGACTGCTCTACGAGCATCCGCTACGGCTGGCCAACTCGACAAAGATGCCCGAGCTGATACGAGAGCGGCATCCCACCAGGACCTTTCTCATTGTCGTTAAAAACGAGAACGACCAGAGCACGTTCACGTTGTCGGTGAACGAGCAGGACACACCCTTCTCGCTAACTGAGAGCACGCTGCAGAAGATGAACCGATCGCAGATGAAAATGAACGACCGGACCTCCGACTACATACTCAAGGTGAGCGGTCGAGACGAGTACCTTCTCGGCGACTATCCGCTGATCCAGTTCCTGTACATCCAAGAGACGCTCTCGGACTCGGCAGTTCCAAATGTGGTGCTGCAATCAGTGTATCGCCTTGAGTCCTACATCAACCACCACAACGAGCAGGCCATGGTGCCCAAGAGACCGCCGCCGAAGAAACAGCCAACCCTCCTCCCCAAGGCGCTCTCTTCGCTATGGGACATGGGCAACTACTTTCAGCTGACGCTGCATAGCATCTCCAATGTGAACTATGATAAGACGCGCGCCTTAAAGGTGGGCGTGCATGTGTGCCTATATCACGGCGACCAGAAGTTGTGCGCCCAGCGATCAACGGACTCCCCTAATGGCAACTATGACACGTTCCTGTTTAATGACCTGGTGATGGACTTTGACATACAGATGCGCAATTTACCGCGGATGACACGCCTTTGCATTGTGATCTTCGAGGTGACCAAAATGTCGCGCTCGAAGAAGTCTTCCAACCATAAGGATAGCACTCTGAAAGACGTCTCTTACAACAAAAACCCGCTAGCCTGGGTCAACACAACCATTTTTGACCACAAGAACATCCTGCGCACTGGTCGCCATACGCTGTACACGTGGACGTATGCTGACGACATTCAGTCGGACGAGGTGTTTCATCCGCTGGGCACCATCGAACCCAATCCGCGCAAAGAGGAATGTGCGCTGGTGGACCTCACATTCCACAGTAGCGGAACCGGAACCGTGCGATATCCCAGCGAGGAAGTTGTGCTGCAGTACGCTGCGGATCGGGCGCAGGCTAGTCGACTGCAAACGCAACTGGCAGGACCAGAAAAGCCTATCAAAGAACTAAAGGATCTGGTGGCGAACTATACGGGACTGGATAAGATATACGAGATGGTTGACCAGGACCGCAATGCCATTTGGGAACGAAGGTGACATAAAAAAACAATATTGAGATATTAAAATTAGGTTTCTTTGTTACCATCTTTACTACTCGCAGAAACGACATTATGCGCGAGCTTCCAGAAGAGCTGTCCATCTTACTTCACTGCGTCTACTGGAAGGAGCGTGATGACGTAGCGGACATATGGTATCTTTTGAAACAGTGGCCGCTTATTTCTATAGAACGCTCCTTGGAGCTGCTAGACTACGCCTATCCAGATCCGTCAGTGAGACGCTTTGCCATTCGATGCTTACACTTTCTGAAGTAAGATACATACATTACCCATTTAAAGCTATTTCGTTGGTTAGGTTTTTAATAGTATATTGTAGTAGAATTGGTATTTAAGTGACATTTTCGGGTCTTTTTAATAACAATCATTAAAATTCCCTTAAACAACAAGGATTCAGTGCGCAAGAACGGTCGTTTTCTGAATATCTTATATTATAGCTGACCTATTTTTACATAAATTAGGGATATTTTATATCGAATTTATTGCAAAAACTGTACAGAGTAGGGACCTTTTTAAATTAATTAGTGTGTCTTGAGACATGTCTCGGAAATTGGAAAAACTTAACCATTTAAACATTTTTTACTGACAGAGACGAAGACTTGCTCCTGTATCTGCTTCAATTGGTACAGGCCATCAAGCACGAATCGTACCTGGAAAGCGATCTGGTAGTGTTTCTGCTGGAGCGGGCATTGCGCAACCAGCGCATCGGCCACTACTTCTTCTGGCATTTGCGCTCTGAGATGCAGACGCCGTCTATGCAAACGCGCTTTGGCCTACTGCTGGAGGTCTACCTCAAGGGTTGCAAACATCACGTGGCGCCGCTGCGGAAGCAGCTACATGTGCTAGAGAAACTGAAACAGGGATCTCTGATTGCCAAGAAGGGCAGCAAGGAAAAGGTGAAGACCATGCTGCAGGACTTTCTGCGGGACCAGCGCAACTCGGGGGTCTTTCAGAACATCCAAAATCCACTTAATCCCAGCTTTCGGTGCAGCGGTGTAACTCCAGATAGGTGCAAGGTAATGGATAGCAAGATGCGCCCGCTATGGGTGGTATTCGAGAATGCTGATTTGAACTCCAGCGATGTGCACATCATTTTCAAGAATGGCGACGATCTCCGCCAAGACATGCTCACGTTGCAGATGCTGCGTGTGATGGACCAGCTGTGGAAACGCGATGGGTAAGCTAAACTGCAGGGAGCGTAAAAAGAATGTGATTAATCCTTATACCCCGTCAGTATGGACTTCCGCATGAACATCTACAACTGCATCAGCATGGAAAAAAGCCTCGGCATGATAGAGGTGGTGCGCCACGCAGAAACCATTGCCAACATACAGAAGGAGAAGGGCATGTTCTCGGCCACGTCGCCATTCAAGAAGGGTTCGCTCCTCAGTTGGCTCAAGGAGCATAACAAGCCCGCCGACAAACTGAACAAAGCCATTAATGAGTTCACGCTCAGTTGTGCGGGCTACTGCGTGGCCACCTATGTGCTTGGAGTAGCTGATCGCCACTCGGACAATATAATGGTCAAAAGAAATGGACAGGTGGATGTCAATATTTTAATGAGCATGGAACACATTTAACGTGTCATTTCATTTTCAGCTATTTCACATCGATTTCGGCCACATCCTGGGCCACTTCAAGGAAAAGCTTGGAGTACGTCGTGAACGAGTGCCCTTTGTGTTGACCCACGATTTCGTCTACGTGATCAACAAGGGTTTTAATGACCGGGAGTCTAAAGAGTTTTGTCACTTTCAGGAATTGTGCGAGCGCGTACGTCTATTAAACTCTAATCAAAGCACATATATATATATAATCATTAAAACAACTTACATTTGCAGGCCTTTTTAGTTTTACGTAAACACGGCTGCCTTATTTTATCGCTGTTCTCAATGATGATTTCAACGGGACTGCCAGAACTGTCCTCCGAAAAGGATTTGAACTACCTACGGGAAACTTTAGTAGGTCCTAGAATAAAATTTTAAAATAGTAACTAACGTATCGGAAATATCTGTTTTAAGGTGCTGGACTACACGGAAGAAAAAGCACGCGATCATTTCAGAGCGAAATTCAGCGAAGCTTTGGCTAACTCCTGGAAGACTTCCCTTAACTGGGCCTCGCACAATTTCTCCAAAAACAACAAACAGTAAACAGACAACTACATCGACATCAAAAAGTTGACAACGCGATTGTTTCAAAGTCAGCCACATCTCCCAATGAAGCAAATCCACTCACCTGTCTAATCGGATCCACTTTTCTTTCTGCCTGGCCTGCCGAGCCTCGGCATCAGGCGTAGTACAATTATTGTATCCAATTTATAAAGTTCAAAACTATGTGTTCACTATGTTAGGCCGATTTATACCCAATCGACAACCCCTTGATCCATAGCTGATAATGTCGCTCCCACAAGTGCTCCAATATACTTTACTGTTATTTTGTACATTTCACGTTCACCCTTTCACCTGTTCTTGTAATTGTAATCATTTATCGCCCCTCTCATGCAGTGCCCTTAAACCCTGGAATTGTTTTGTTGTCTAATATTCATTTGTTGTTTGAACACCCCGCACATGCACACTGGCGCATGAACGTGCAAAAATTGTATCCTATTATGCTATATTAATTTAAGAGACATTAACTCTATAAGCTACAATTAACGATTTTCTATCCCTACATTACGATTAATTGTGTACTATAATTTGTGTCTGCTTTTGTACCAGCAACCAATCAACATTTTCGTGTTTCCTGGTTTCATTTTATAATGTTCTCTAATATTTGTAACGTATTTTGTAAATCCCTGGATAAATACAATAAAACGAATGAAATGAAATATAAAAACGAACGGATTTATACAATTAAAGGGAAACAACAAAAATATATATATATTATGTGCTTCTACGTTTACGATAAGCCGCATTCGTCCCTATAACTAACGTCCTTTCCATACGGAAATCGGATCCAAAATGCAATTCATACGTAGATACGTTATCTTACATTTAGTAAAGGTTTTTATTGACATCAAGTATTCAGTTTCAGTATATATACCTATATAAAATATATTTCTTTAAAATTAATTTTGTTTTCGCTAATTTACACACATTTCAACATCCCGAGATGCAGTATTCTGAAACCCTTTGCTTACTTCGTATATTTCACTTTTTGCCAACATTATTTTCGGGTTTGCGCTCATTCTTCGACAATGCACATGGTACATGTGTTCAACAATAGCTACTCTCTAAAAACATCGATTTTTAAATTATAAACACTACAGTTCAGTAAAACAAATACGTCGTACACAGTACCATTGTAAAAGTAAATGAATAGTCCCTAGACGCCTATCTAACTAACTAATCAGTAGGTAGTAGAAACCATTTGGAATTTGTATGGAAATTGTATTTATATTTCTTTATATTTTCGTAACGCCTACTAAAAGGTTAGCCGACTGGCACTTGCTTAAACATTTTCTGGCTGAATTCTGTGTCGTGATTTTTTAAATAAAATGAAGCTACTCCATTTTTCCATTGGAAAATATTTTGGATCTGTCCTTAACAGATGTGTTTAGTTCTAATTTTGTTTAGTGAATCAAGTTTTAAGCAAGTTTCAGGCGGCCTTGTGCAAACTGTTCTTGACCTCATATGGAATCCTTTTGTTTTTATTCTGCGTAATCAGATACAAAATATACAGTTACTTGTTAAAATCCGTTATAAAAATAGTTATATTAAATATATTGGTTATTTCTCGCGTATCGATTAACTTTTTGTTGTGTAAAAATACTGTATTTACAATTACAACTATTTACTTACACATTATCATATCGGTAAATATAAATAGACATTTGATTTATATAAATAATTTAGAAAATATGAGAAACCGCGTTTTGTTTTTGTCTTTTTGCGTTAGGAATATGTTTTTTATTTGTATCAGTTTCAGTTGTACGAGTTCCGGTTTGAAATTGTCTGCTTAGGATCTTTTTGCTTTCCTTTTTTTTGTAAATTTGTTGTATATGTGGATTTTTTGTACATTTTATTTGTTTTTGATTGGACAGCCACTGACAGAGAATTTGCACTAGGCAGAGTTATACAACATTTTAGATAATGACAACAACCGTGAGGGTTAAACTTAAATCCGCCGAGGATTCTAATTCAAACTTCAAACTATTTTTTCGATTTGAATAAAGATAAATTTTAATTCTTACAATCTATCATTAAATTGTAGACCATCGGGAACTCTTTTAATTTGAAGTGTAGAGATTTTATAGATTGTTTGTATCTTTAAACTAATTCAAAATGATTATTGCAAAATAATACAAAAAATCATTTATATATGTACTGAAACAGTTGGAGTCGTATACAATCTGCATAAAGCAAATTCCTGTCAACTTCATTTTGGACCACGATATAAAGGATTTCTAAAGTTTTCGTTATAGAATACCTAAGCATGCTTGCATATTTATGTGTTTATAGTAAACTTGTTTTTCTTTTTTTTAATATTAATTTTTGTATCCCTAGTTTTGTTTCCATTTTAAAAGGCACAAGCATTTTATAAAAATCTGTTCTTGTAGTTTTGTTAAATATACTTTAAAATGTTATATGCTGCGATTCGTAACTAAGTTTTTCATTTTTTTCTAAAAAAAATCAGGTTCAGTCTGTTTCAAGGAAATGTTTTGATGAAAAAAAACGTAACTCTTTTTTGAGATTCTTAAAGACTTGCATTTTATACATCCTATAGAAAATGTTTTTATTAGTATTTCTTTCCATTAGTCGGTATAGAATAAAATTCCTTTGCATAATTTGTCCAGTTTGTAGAAAAGAACATTTCTTAACTGACTCTATAAAAGGTTCTGGAACAGGTTTAAAAATATAGTTGAGTTTATCATCTCTTTTTGTATGCGATTTTAAAATGTTCGTCCCTAACTGAGAACCTAGGATTAGGCTTAGGTTTAAACAATTAGGTTACAACTAGACTATCGGCGAACTTATCAAATTAAATTACGTGTATTGAATGTCGTCTTAAGCGCTACTAGTGCGAAAATGTTCTTAACTCGAATGGTTGGCCCAGAAACTGGGGCAGCTGGGGCGTGTGTATGTCTCAGTGCTTTGACAGATTCAGTGGTAAGTCTAAGGGAGAGAAAAATGAGAAAGCGGATTAGGTGGAGTTTTTGGTGCATTAAATTGACGACCACATGAGACAGCAAATTGATTTTGATAAAGCATTACATTTATATTTAAACAACCACTAATGTCACTCAAAAATGGAGATTTTAAAAAAACGTTATCAAACTTCGATAACTGAACCACACAGCTATTTAAACTGCGTATCTTGGAATACATTTTATGCTATCTTACTCGAACCTAACGTTATTTTGAATCGAGTACACTCTTCTACAACTTTCCAACTGCTTGGCATTATGGTGCACTGATTGAATGCTTACCTGAACTTTGTTCATTCCTTAGGCTACTAGTATGAAACATTGCGGAGGAGCTGGCGCCAGAAGTGGCCGCCGAGGAGGAGGCTGATGCGCTCGAGTTGCTCGGCGAAGTGGAGGCGGTGCGATGACTGGATGTTGCAGACATTTGGTCGGTACTACTATCAGTCAGTTTTGGCGTGGCCAGGTGAGCGGGAGAGTGGTGAGTGGTCAGTGCAGCCGGGTGCGGATGCTGGTGCGAATGAGCCAAGTGCGGATGCGTGTGGGAACTGGGAGCCGGTTGTCCAAAGGCGGCGGCTGCTGCTGCAGCGGCAACAGCTGCTCCCACTCCGTTATACGCGAATGCGTGATAGGCCGATTGGGGCGATAATCTCGCAGCAGCAGCTGCAGCAGCGGCGGCTGCTGAACTACCGGCTTGTGGATGTGGTGACAGCAGGGGCGGCGCTCCTGTCTGATAGTGGTGCATCCACAGCGGGTTGTGCCTCAACGCCGCCAGTGTGGATATGTACGGGTTGTATATCGAAGGCGAGGGAATGTAGGCGGCTGCAGCCGCTGCTGCCGCCGCTACAGCAGCTGCACTGCTGTTTGACGCCGGCGGCGCTGAGTTTGGACTTCCGGCTGATCCGTTCCCGTTCACCTGGGGCGGTGGCGGGTACATATAGTAGTGCAGCGGCGAACTCCGCTGGAGGTGCGGTTGTTGCTGCATGTGCCGTCGTTCAGGAGGCGATGCACTCCGGTCGCCGGGCGAGGGACAGCTACTGCTGCTGGCCGACGGCGAAGCGAACTCGCGTCGGATTGATGCAGTCTTTTTGGGAACAGTGCGCGGTGTCGTGGCAGGCGATGCCGGGGAAGAGCGCGGCGGCGACAGGTCCTGCGATGCTGAGCCCGATGTGGAAGGACGTCCTGCTCCCGCATAGGGATCCCTGTAGTAGGAGTGACCATAGTCTACGGGTGATCCCGCCGAGTACGGTGGCGAACGTTTCTTAGTTCCCGCATGCGAGGGCGATTTTCCGCCTCCTCCATTGCTTCCACTCACATCAGGAGACTTAGGCGAGGTGAGCAGAGCGCGAGGATAGCTTGAGGAACTAGGCTGGTACATTGAGTGCTGTGGGTGGTGCACATTGCTGATAATAGCTGCCGGATGATCGCCGCACTTCTTGCCGGAGGAGGATGAGCTACCGCTGCTTCCACCTAGCAGAGAGTGGATACTGTAAGAGCTGTTGAGCCGCGTTGGCTGTGTCGACAAGGTCGCTGGCGAAGTGCTGGATGAACTGGAGCTGGGACTGGGGCTGGGCTTTCCTTGGGGTGGGGCCAAGTTCATCGGTGACGCCTTGCCAGCCGGAGACGAAGTCGAAGTTGCTTTTGCCCGACTCCGTTTTCCTCCAGCTCCACTGCTACTAGCTCCAACGCTGCCGTTGTTTACACATCCGTTGTCCTCCAGAGATACCTTTTCGAACTCGCGCAGGATTCTCTTCCTGGGCGACACGTGCTGGGTGTGGTACTCGACTAGTCGGCCGGCTGCAGTCGCCGATGAGGGTGGAGAAACCTAAAATAAGATATTCAATTGCTCAATTCCCAGATTTTCTTTACGTTAGTCTTTAGACTAGACTAAGAACTTTTATGACTCAAATTATTTAACATAATTAGTATTACAAAAAATCGTAGTATATCGTTAGCATTTTAAAACGCAACCCAAGTGAAACTTACTTTGTGCGTCAAGGCGTGACTTAGACCACCACCAATGCGCTCTACAGACGTCGTTGTCGATGCGATCACAGCTGATGTCTTCGACATTTGCTCAAGGCGTGCTGGAACGCCATCGATAAGTTTCTGTATGATGCTGCTGAGCTTGGCTTTCGGCTTCGGTTTGGGTTTCTTAATGTTCGCCTTTAGATCACCGTTTAGGTTACCATTAACGACATTCGTGATTCTGGGCAGCTCTGTCATGGCTTCCTCATCCTCGCTCATATTCATCTTCTCAACAGTCTCATCATTTAGTTGTGTATCAACCTGCTGAGCGGGCGATGCTGTTTTTGACTCGCTGTCATCGCTAACCGCCTTCTTTGGCTCATTTTCAAGCCGTTCAGCAACATCCTGGCCTTTGATCGTTTCCGGGTTTTCTATTTTAATCTCATTTGTAGATGTGTCCGCCGCCGCAGCGATATTATCAGTTTCAACGGCCTCTGCAGCCTCCGCTTTAAGAGTATCGTCGCCATTTTCCGCCTTGACTACCGTCGCGAAAATGGGCAGCTGATTCTCACTGGAGCTCAGCGGCTCATGAGGGCGCCGTCGTTTCCGAGCGGCTGTTCGGAGAGCAGCCCGGCCAAGCGTACTGTTTCTGGGGCGGTGGAAGAAGAGCGAAAGCTCCTTAGATATGCCGCGTCTGGGTCGGGACTGTTTCCAGGGCTGGTCTCGCTGCCAGGGTGAGGATTGTATTGAGCTGTTGTCGTCCGAAACTGCAATGGAAATGAATGTTAATGCAATATATACATATATTATAAACATTTTAGCAATTAATTATAATTAGAATTATTTAATTGTAAAACATTTTCAAATTATTTTGTTATTTATTTTGTCGGGTTAAAAGGAAACAACATATTGATTGTGGTTATTAAGTAACTATTTCTGAAATAGGATTTACATGTATACAAGTATGAACGGACTTTATATGCTAAATGACTGTTTTAAGAAGAGCTGGACCGATTACGGAAAATTTCGTTGTTTCTAATTATTAAAAAAAAGCTTAACATAATTACCTAGATTTTAAATATATTATAACAACCTACAGTTTTAAAAGAGATCACAGATTTTAAACATATTTTGTTGTTTTTTTTCGAAATTGGACTTTATCCTCTACGTGCCATTATAACCATTTAAATAATACAGGCACACGTCTTTTATAACTGCGTGTTTCTAAGCATAGACCGCTCGAATTGGGCTAGCGATCTACACTTGGTTCAAATTCCTATTCCTTTGATTCAAATTAGATTTTCATCAGGTCAAGTAATGAAATGGAACGGGTAATTCGTTGGGAACTATTATGCCATGTGTTACGTACAGCTCAGCGATGTGGAATTCTCGTTCTTTGGATACGCTGTGGTCACCGCCGACGTTGGGGTCACAGTTGCGGAGGTGGCCGCCGATGGAGGGCGGAAGGTCTTGCGCGTGACCGAGACCCAGCCGCTTTTTTCGCCATCCTTGGACCGTGCCAGTTCCAATATAAATTTGCCATCTACGCAGAATAGTTTAAAGAGTTTCTTTTTACTGCTGCGATTTCGGATAAATAAACCGAGAAACTTACCTTTGAAGAACTGCAAACGGCCACCGTAGCCGCCCCAGCTGTTGTTGCCGTGCGTCGATATTGGTGTCCTGCCCATATCAAAGCTTCCGCCGGAGTTGCTTCCCTTGCCAATCTTCGTCGTTCCTGTTGCCGCCGCTACTGCTGCAGTGGTGGGCAGTGAGCCTGTTGCAGCTCCGCCCAAGGAACTGTAGTCCAGGACGCCGCCCAGGACATCGATGGTGGGCTTGGACGCAGTAGCTCCAACGACGCTGGCTGCCACTGCGGCGGACGCAGCCATAATGCTACTACTTTTGGGCGTCTTGGCATGCGGCAAAAAGCCATTTGAGGCGGTGGAGCTGGAGGATGAGGGCGTGGTCGTTGGCGTGGGGGTGGTCGTCCTGCTTAAGTTGGTGGGCAGAGGCGGTGGCAGAGGGGGAAAGCTGCTGCTGCTGCTGCTGCTACTACCGTTTAGGCCATTTTTCAGTAGAAACTTGGCGGCCGCCTCTGCAATTATGCTACTAGTATTGTTGTTGCTGCGGCTGCTCTCGTTGCTGGTGTTGTTGTTTTTGCTGTTGCTGCTACTTGCTGCGTCGTCGTTACTGTTGTTGTCGTTATTGCTGTTATTGTTGTTGCTGGAGTTACTGCTGTTACTGTTAATGTTACTTTTATGCTCATCGGTCATTGTTGTCTGTCTGTTGCACTCTGCTACGCTTGTGACGTCATTAAGACAGGGCCTTCAAGGAAAAACATTCGTTTGCAACGGACAAATTAGGCACAATTTCGCATTTCCAAACCGCATTGTATGGACAATTTAAATACCATTTAATTCATTGTTTTTGTTGTAAATTCCTCGAGCAGAGTTCGTGGCCGGGAAAAACGGTGCCGACGGCGTCGCTAAGCAAAATATGCCAGCTCGGCACGGCGTTAGGAGCGTCTAGCACCATTTTCATGTTTTGGGGCACCGTACCGTACCGTTCCCTATTATTATTGCACACACATATTCTTATTGCATTTTGGCCAATGGCCCATCTCACTGGACGTTATTAAACAATTGCACAGGCACACACGGCGGGGCTTTCTGCTTGTGTGTGTTTTTTAAAGGCCCAAATGTTAAGCGGAGGCAGCGCACAAAGAGAGCACAAAACGAAGTGCGGACAAGGTGGAGATAAAATGGAAAAAACGTTCTCCAATTACCGTCAGCGTATATATCGATTTCCGAATGGTGTGTTAAAGCGGAGGGCGGTGGACCGGACCGATATTTCCGAAGTCAGCGGGCAGTTGGAGGCAGCTCTATTTCCAACTAATAAACTAATAAATAAATTTAAAAATTATCAACGAAAAACGCAGCTCGGTGCGCTGTGTGACCGTCAACTAAGAACGTCAAAATCCACGGCGCCAGTCAGCATGCTAACAAATATCAAGCTTCCACTGGCCAATGTTAAGTGGTTGCATTAACCACACGTTTACATTAATGTTATGTTAATGTAAGCTAACACACAGGTCGCAAATGATGCAAAAGCTAAAAAAGGAATCACTAAATTTAAAGACTTAAAAATAAAGATGTTTTCTTTTAACTACTTTTTTTTGATAAAATCCTCACCGACTCCGGTATATTTCATCGATAACAGTCTAATAAAATTAATCTAATCTTATACCCCTTACTCGTAGAGTAAAAGGGTATGCTAGATTTGTTGAAAAGTATGTAACAGGGAGAAGGAAGCGTTTCCGACCATATAAAGTATATATATTCTTGATCAGGATCAATAGCCGGTCGATCTGGCCATGTCTCCATGACTCCAGAGAAATAGACGCAGCGCAAGTTCGTCGATTCATGTTGCCACGCCCACTCTAACGCCCACTCTAAACTGCCATGCCCACACTTTTGAAAAATGTTTTGATATTTTTAGATTTTTGTATTAGTCTTGTAAATTTCTATCGATTTGCCAAAAAACTTTTTGCCACGCCCAAAGCTGCTACGCCCTTTTGAAAAATGTTTTGATGTTTTTTCATTTTTGTATTAGGGTTCTATCAATTTGTCAAAAACTCTTTGCCACGCCCATTCTAACGCCCACAAACCGCCAAAAACTGTCAGTGTTGAAGACTCTCCTTCGCACTTCAAATAGCTGAGTAACGGGTATGATATAGTCGGGGAACTCGACTATAGCGTTCTCTCTTGTTTTTAATAGTAACAGTATATAATATAGTCATAAAATAAAATAAATAATAATAATACTAAATAATACCATCTTTTTATACAGTTTAGAAATTGGAACTATAACATTATAATTTTTCCTAATGTATGATGTTTCCAGGATTTATTCAATTTCGAAGACACGATTCGGATTCCATTAAAGTTTTTTCAAGGCGAAAGTTCAAAGGATTTGGCTTAAAGTAGTTTGTAATGTTACATTAAAAAGATCGGTTTTGTCGTAGAATAAAATATTTATTTATTATTAAGTCCAGAAGGTAAACATTAAGCGATAATATGGTATGTTATGATAAATTCCCACACATCAGCTAGATAAATACTTATGGTTGCAGGTGTCTTTTTATTGCGTATAATACTGTTTTCTCGTTTATCGAATTACTGTTAATTTTGAGCTCGGGCGGGTTAAAATATATATTTAAATAGCCCTTGCATGCGGAATACAACCCTTATTCAGCTTCTTAAATTTAAACACAACTCGTAATCTCCCATTGGCCAACGCGGCCTTCCTCCAAATGTAATTCAGATACTCTGAAGTCCTAATGCAAAATATAATGTAAATCTTACGCGTCTATCATGTCGATTATCAGTAGATTAGTTTAAGTATAGGTTACATTCGAGTTGCTTTTGATATGGGCGAAAAGTCGTCGATTGCACGAGAATGGATAAGAAAATATGCTTAGTAGATATTGCACAAATTAAAAAGTAAGACGTCACAACAGAGGGCACACAACATAATAAATTAAATTTAGTTTTGTCTTCCGTTTGCCAACATAATTCAAATATCACAGACGTTTTGCCAATTGTTTAACTAATTTTTCGATTTGCTTTATAATTTTGCGTGCCAAACAGGGAAACAAAGAGTGATGAGAACTAAATCCAAACCGCGGGATTAAATACATATGTATGTATACCTAAATGTCAGTCAAATGTGAAAATTAAATCAAGTCTTGTGTTGAACATGGCACGTAATTGCTAAAAGGAAAACTTGAGCCAAGCCTACGAGGGTAAATTGCTATGCCTATCATCTATGCTTTTTTCTGTGTGTAAGTACTAAGTGTTCTCTAACTGCTGGAAGAATGTGAGTGGGTGAATTCGGAGATATTGCATGCTACCTGATGAGCCCTATCCCGCATCTAGTGCATGTTGCCCGATGGCAGACCCAAGGCGGCGCCCAGGCTAAGTCCTGAAGGGACACCCACTCCAACTCCCGCGCTCACGCCTGATCCCACGTTGCCCTCGCTCTCGCTTTTCCAGGAGGACACGGGTATGTGGGGAGCTGGGAGGCAGTTACGAAGCGTCTGCACGATCTGAATGGTGTCCATGAGGGCTGTCGAGGAGGAGAACGAGGAAGCAGAAGGAGGCGGTCAGCATCTCAGATAGCAAAACCGGTTCCCACCGAAGTACTCACTTTTCTGCAGACTCTCACTCTGCTTGCCGTAGGGCTTACACATAGAGGGACGTATGTAGGTTTTCATCCGCGACATGTTTCGCATCAGCTCCGCGAAGATCCGCACTATCTTGTCCTGGCCCACGGCCAAATGATCCATTCGGTTGACGTCACCTGTGGCCCAAGCTCCATTATGCAGCGCCAGTAGATCCTTATTTGATTCTATTGAGTCCAGATTGGAACTGAGATCGGAAAAATGAAATTAATACAATTACTTGCCTACAACAAAAACTCAAAAGTTCTAATTTTAAATTGTAGAAAAGGAATTAGCAAAATAAAACCAAAAAAAGGAGATATTAAACAAACAAATAATATTGATAAGAACCTATTTCGTTATTATATACTTATAAGATTTTTGTAATATTAGTTAAGATTTTAAATAAAGTTATATTAAAAATGGTTGTCCAGAAAAAGAATTTTAAATAATTGGAATAATTGCTATTCCTATTTTGTGTTAAGCAGCTCCACTTTTCATAAAGTTCACTCACCGCAAGGAGTCGGTAACGTTCTTGTGGGTAATCTGGTCCAGCGAGGAATGAGAGGAAGACGAAGAGCTTGAGTGTGGCGACTGCGATGGCGGTGGCAAGGGATGGTGTCCATGATGGGCCTGCGGGACGGTTGCAGCGCCTCCTGCAGCAGATGTGGTCGTTGCCGCCGGAGGCTGTTGATTGGCGGCCACAGCGGCAGCCACTGCCTGCGATTGCATTAAACCCTGGATTTGAAGATTGGCGGCTGCAGCCGCAACGGCCATGGGATCAAAATGCTTGGGATCCAGCTGGGCGAAAACTCGCTGCTTTTCCAGCGGACTGAGGTGGTTGCTAAGTTTCTCTAGATTCTGCTGGGCAAGGACCCGGTTTTGCTGTTGGATTAGGGCCGCAGTCAATTGCTGCTGGTGTTTGGCTGCTGCTTGCTGTTGTTGTTGCTGCTGCTGTTGTTGTTGTTGGTGATGGGCGGCGGCAGCACTGATCTGCGAGAGTTGCGTCTGGAGGCTACTCTGCTGCTGCTTGGTCAGATGCTGCAACTGCGGCGGCACCGGCACCTGGGGCACCTTAGAGCCCGTCGACTTGGACAGATCGATTTCCACATTCGCCGAGCTTGAGCTGCTTGCCACACTGGAATTGGATCCGGCTGCGGAACCTCCCGGCCCAGATCCTGCTGCTCCGCCAGGCGGCAGATGGGCCAAACGCTGCAGGAACTCTGGAGTGTTTACGCCCGGATACTGTTGCTCCATGAACGGCATGGGCGAGATCCCCATGTGGTTTTTGTAGTAGCGACATGCGGGACTGGGACAGGACTGCACCACCTCGATAATGAACTCCTTCTCCATACCGAACTGATCCCGACCAATGGTATACGACTCAATAACTGCCCGAACTGTGGCATCTACACTAAGGTGCAGGCCATGCGGCCCCGACATGTGTTTTAGCATAACCGCATTGGCAAAATGTTCGAAGGGCAACACAATCTTTCCATTGTCGCGTAGTATGAGACGTCCCTGAGAGTCCAGGGTTAAACGGTTGGCCAGGACCCTGCAAGGGAGTAAGTTAATGAACTAATCCGAATAGACACACTCCCTACTTACTGCAGATAGGCGGCGCTAGGCAGCATGGCATTGTCCTTGAGATCGCTGAAGCACTGCAGAAGCTCAGCACTGGGATTCCAACCCTTGTTCTGCAAATACAGCTGCAGCAGCATATACAGCTTTTCCGTAACATAGCCCACTCCTGGCATTCCAGCATTAGGCTGGGGCAGCATATCCCCGCCTGCCACGCCCCCACCACCGGCACCTCCTCCGGGTCCCTTGGATAGAGCCGCCTTCATGGTCTCAGACAGATCCAATTTGTAGTTATCGGGATAGAAATGCTTGGAGTGCTCCTGCAAGGATCTCACTGGTTATATTTGATTGATTGGTATTCACAATCGGAGGCGGAGACACCCGAGACCTGAGCTTGAAACCGAGCTCCGCCACCGCCACCGTCACCGCCCACTCACCAAATTGTTCATTTTCGTCTGGGACTGCGAATGCCTATTCTGTGTGACGCCAGTGAAGCATCCTGGATTCGAATGGCCAACGGCTGCTGTCGGGAATCACTTGTCGGTCGGGGGACGAGACTGGGCTAACTGGCGGCCACGGATCGGGGGAAAAAACTGTATGTGTCCGCCGCCTAATTGTGTTGTCCTTGCAAGGAAGAAGTGGGGGAGGCCAGTAGTGTGACCGTCGCACGACGCAGCCGAAAGCTCTAAAAACAAAAGACAGCTTAATGCCTGACTAGGAATGTTCTAACCATTATTGAATAAGTAAATAATTTAACATATGTTGGTGTAAAAACAATGGCAATGATCTTAAACATTAATTTAAGGCATATAGATCTTCCTTTCTAGAACTGTTTAAGCTTTGATTAGTACAACCAATATAATGAGCATTTGCATTATCTATTTTCAGCTCAAATAAAATATAATAATAGCTAAGGGTGCATATTATATTAAAATAATATAAAAAACACATTTTAAAAATGTATTTGCATATGTATATGTGTATTGGTTTTATTTATTTACATATAACTTCCTAGGACCAAAAGTAAAACCTAATCAATTTACGTGAATTTAAAAATATTTATGTAAAATAATAACTAACATAAAAATAAAAAAGAATATACACAAAAATGAATTAAAAGATATTTTTCATTTGGACATTACAATCATTTTTATTTAATCGTCAGTTTTACCAATTTTTTCGGTCTCCCTCTCTCTCATTGTCTCATCAAAACTTAAAAATGCAAAAGCAAGGAGAACAAATTATTTAATAACCCAGTAAATAATTCCTCTACGTTGGATTGAATTTCTAAAATAGTCCTAGCTAAATTTTGGTACAAAATGAATGCAAAATCCTAAGAAAGTATACTCATAATGAGGCAATCACAATTTTGAGCACGCAAAGTGCTGAAATCTAAAAGGAAATCCAGGACTCATTACACTTAAGGTGGCCTCCTGGTCACAGGACATTCGGTCGACGGACCGAACACCTGAGCCAACCCCCCGGATAATGGCCATTTTGCATGCGTGCCGGTGGAAATCGGGGGGTTGGGTAGCTATAGCAACACCGCTCTCTCCACTACTCCACTTGTTTACTTGCCTTCCTGGGCGCCTTCTAAATTGCAGCTGCAATAGCTCAGTGAATTCAGTACCCTTTCGAATTTTGAAGAGCAAGCAGCAACTCCAGAAAACAAAACAGGATGAGGTGCCTCTTTCGGGCTATCAACTGGTGTTGTGTCCTTTTCTGGATCGGCTTGCAAAGTCCAGTGGCCAACTGCGCGCTGACCACCACGACCACAAATCCCACGCAGGTGCCAACGCCTCACACTTTTCGCTTCCAGAATCCGACGCAGTGCCTCAAGAACGAGTTCTACAACCTCAACCTATTCGACTGTGTGCCCTGCAATGAGGTCGGCAGCGGAGATGGGGGTCTCGGAAAACTGCAACCCGACAGTGAGTGGTAGTATTGATCAAACATAACTCAATGGGGTGTCATGTGAAGGGGCAAGGACCTGCAGGCTACTTAAGGAGTAACGTTAATTTTCCCTACCAAAAGAGCTGTAATATGTTAATAATATTATTGTTTTGAGATATAGACTTTAATAGAGTTTTTTAACGCCATGATGAAATTTCCTTCCCAGCGACCATTCTTTTGAGCTCTAAGTACACGAAAAAGTCGCTGGGTGTCAGATCTGGAGAATACGCTGGATGCAATTCGGAAGCAATTCGAAGCCCAATTAATGAATTTTTGCGATCGGTACATGGATTGTCTTGGTGAAACAGCACTTTCTTTTTGTTCAAATGCGGTCATTTACTGGCGATTTCGTCCTTCAAACGGTCTAATAACTCCATGTTATAGTCACTGTTTATGGTCCTTATCTTTTCAATGTAATCAATGAAAATTATTTCGTTATTTCGTCGCTTTTGAGTTCGTTTGAGCTCGCGCGGCACCCATTTTGCATAGAGATTTCTTAGACTTTCGAGAATCATCTGATCTTTTGCGCGTCCACTGCGCTCACCGTCCTCGGTGCTCATTTTGCCACGTCTAGACTTAGCATACCAATCCTTGATGGTTGACTTTCCTAGGGCTGTGTTCGAAAACTCATTATCAAGCCAATTATAGCATCAACTGTACTATTCCCCTTCAAAAATCAGTATTTTATCAACAAGCAAAATTCTATTATATTCATTTTAATCACAATAGCAAAAGTAGCTTCACTCCAAATTATATAACTCACGAAACTTTTTAAAGGTTAGGGCTTACTATAAATCATATGGATTTAATTTAAAAATATTTTTCACTATGGTAGGCCGGGGACTTATCTTTTGACCTGGTATTAGGAATTCATATTTTTATTTTTTCCTGTTGTTCGATTTAATAAAAATAGGGGTAATTGTGATCAGTTATTTATAAAATGACCGAAATATGAAAGTGTAAGTAACTAATACTTTTGTCACAATTTTCAATCGTTTTAAGGCATTTATATAAAATTAGTAAACCATTTTTAATTTCACCTACATAGTAAATTTATATAGGCAGGAAAGACATTTTCAGGCCTTGAGGTATGGCTAGGAGATTTTATGTTGATGAAATTATAACGTCTTGTCTATGGCCAACCCAGAATTCTCTTGCAAGTGCCCGGACGGACATCTATCCATCTATGAGCGCGGCAAGACGTGGCCCACCTGCGATGAGATTTGCACTCCGGACAGGAGCGACAATTGCACTTCGGTATGGCTCCCCCAGCCCCGACCTTCCAACCAGTGCAAGTATCGGTACTTGAACTCCACGTCGGCCTTCGCCAACCAGTTTCCAGTGCATCCACTCATTTCCGGGATCATACTGACACAGACGAATCCGATGAGCAGAGAGGGAGACTGCATTTCCTGCGATATGACGCACAATTTCCGTTATCAGGATTTCTGCTTGGCTAGCACCCTGCTCCGTCCGTATGTGCACTACAATGCCTTCTGGCAGGCCACTACCACACCGGATTCCAGTGCACCCAGCCGCTTTGGTGACCTCAAGTTCGTGGCCTTCTTCTGCCTGACACTGCGAAACGATACCTCCTGCCAGCAGCTGGCCAATCTGTGCGTGCTCTCCCACTTCTCCCTGGAAAAGCACTCGCCATGCAGCGCCTTTCTGCTTACCCAGGTCTCTGATGTGGTGATGAAGTACGCCCACTCCGGGGAGCAGGTGCGATCCCTGCAACCGTTCCTGTTTTACAAGAAGGGTCGGGTTACAAAGGAGCTGCTCTCGAAGACGCTTCAGCTGCTAGACCGCAAGGAACTGCGACTTTTTAGCACCACATTTGGCCTGGATGGTGGACTCAAACGGTGGGGTGCCTTTCATCCGGAGATACTGAATATGTGCCAACAGAAGGCGCCAAGCCTCCGAATGACACTTCCCAAAAAGGAGTCGGAGGTATCCTGCCAGCTGACCCTAGAGCGACTCATTGATCTGGCCAACCAGCGGTACAACGACGAGTTTCTCACCGTTTTCCTAAACTTCAGCAGTAACTGGCAGTATCTTCTTCACCAGTTACCTGTACTCATTGAGACCCTGACGCCGGAAAACCAGGTGAGGAGAGTGGTATATTCAAAATAATATAACTTTATCCTAATTTCTGAATTTCCCGCTGTTCAGCGACCCCAGCAGGAGGAGTGGCAGTTGGTGAAGCGTTTCCAGCTGATCTCCGCCTCTCCGCGCGATAATCATCTTCACCAGACCATGCCCCGCTATGAGGATGCCCACAAACTCCAGCAGTATTACTCATTGCGATATGTGGAGGACATTGATATTCGTTATACGCTGGACAAAGATCAGCCAGATAGAGTGGGTCTGCCCCTTATTCGCCTGCGATACCGGCACATTGAGATGGGATCGGGAAATACATCCCTCTCTCAACTGTACCCATTCAGTCTGAGGATTAGCTACGACCAAGTAAAACGTGGGTGGGATTGGCTGATCCTAGAGGTGGCGCTGCCGCTGCTACTTTTGCTGGCCTTTGCAGCTGCAGTCTTCCGTCTCCAAAATCTGAGAAGAAGGAGAAAGGCGGACCTCTATCAAATGAGCAGTCTTATAGAGTTTCTCCTGCAGCTGGCCGGAAATGTGGCATATGCTTTACTGGTGACTGTTCTGCTGCTCCTGTTGCTGCAGGCCTCCAATCCTCGCGTGCTGAAAATTCTCCTCTATACCGCCTTTATGCTGCAGTTCCTCTTTCTGTCCGTTCAGCTGTGGCGCTCCAGCCAGCTGGAAGTTTTCCTCATCGACTGGGAAAGGCCGCGTAGCAGCTGCGAGGGACAACGCCTAAATCTGGACAGCTCCTCTCTCTGCTCCAGCGTGCGCACCTTCGTGGCCGAAAGCAGCGTCTCCGCTTGGCGAGTCCTCTTCACAGCCAATGCCTGGATTCGCCTGAGTGTGACCCAGAAGTACTCCACCTTGGGTCAGGTATTTGTGGTCATCGCTGGATATCAGTTCCTCGAGAGTTTTACCAGGGGTGATATTTTTCTACGTTGCTGCCTAATAGCAGCGGCATATCTGCTGACATATCTACTCCAGATAATAGGCCACCAACTATTTGTATCGAATCCCCTCCAGAAGTTCATCGACCTTTGCAGTCTGGCCAACATATCTCTGTTTTCACTGACGGAGCCAGGATTTGGGTACTACATCCACGGACGATCCCCTCACGGCTTTGCCGATACGGATATGTCCTCGATGATTTTGCAGCTGCAGAGGACGCAGACCATGTGTGGGCGAAGGGGATTGCTAATGGACTCGGACAAGCAGTCGTACGTTATCCTGCCTCCCAGAAACCTTCAGTAAGATTTCGATATAAATCCAAAGAGGATACAATTAACAGAGTGTTTTTACTTCAGCATCTACCTGGAGCGACTCCTGCTTCCGTTCCAGCGTAGTCTTACCGGCACCCTTTCGCAGACCATGCTCTATCAAAAGGACATTGTACCAAGCATCGATGGACAGATGGAACGCACCTCCATTGCTTATGCCAGCGTCAATCGCTTCTTCTGCGCCTTTATCGACCATGTGAGCTTGAAGTCTAACATTTCGTTTTTTAGTAGATTGGAAGTTTATTCTAGATTCCTTGAAAAGTATGACAGGTAGAAAGAAGCGTTAATATTCTGGTTCAGGATAACTAGTCGAGATCTGAGGATCTTTAAAAACTAGAAATTTAGACCACGTCGCTCTTACGCGTATCTAGAATCTAGAATATCAAGCAATTAACAAAGCCAAACTATTTGTGCTGCTTGTGGGTCCAGTTGTATTTTAAGTAGGAATGTCTATGCTTATATTTGTGACAGGCCATCAAGGACATGGATTACATTATTAAGGAGAAGTCGATTGTAGAGCAATTGCTGAACTGCGAAATTGACAACTACATTACGGAAAGTGAGTACATAATTCGATTTTGCCTTTTTAGATATTACATCTTTCAAAATCTTAGACAGGGGTACCTTTTACATAGACGATTCGTTCAGCTTCTCCCGTGTTCTCCTATTGGGTAACCATTTACACATCTTTGTCCTGGAACTCCTCTTCGTGCTGTCAATCTTCCTCTTGTCCTCTAATTTGTTGATTGCAGCTGCAGGGGCTTGTGCTTTGAACATAGTAGGATATTATTTTAAAAACTAGTTACAAAATAATTGATTCATAATCTATTTCAGTTACTGCGCCATGTGTTCCGCCATTGGGTGCGCCGCAACATCTCCCGCAAGACTCTCATCGACGAGAGATTTCTCTTGTAGCCCCAAAGCGAGGAGCAATATCTGCGGGAGGACGGATTCTTTGCTATATAAATGATATGCTAGCAGTTACAGGAAGTTTTTTTATTATTTCAGTAATCCACTCGATAGTAAGTAGTACATTAATATACAATGGTTAATCATTAGTTATCGTAAAACTTAGGGCTAAAACAGATAAAATAATTTCCATAGTTTCACATTTATCATACAAACATTAGCAGATGCCCTGCATGATCTATTTTGCTTTTCTTTCGTTCTGCAATAGGATAGCACACATGAACGTCCGCTAATCGGGAACGTCGTACAAACATTTATGCATGGCTATATAATTTCATTAATATGTTTGCGCCCCTATATATTCCCTATTGTGGCGTCATTAGGAGTAGCTGACGTTTTAGCGTCTAGTTGTAATATATTTCTTGTAGTTGTCCAGTGTTAATTCTGTTCGTGTCTGATCTTTGTGTCTCGCATTGAAAACATTTATGAAAATATCGACCTTAACTGATTTGGTTTTATTTTAGTTTCGATCCGGCATTATAAAAAACTACATTCACGCTCGGTTAAAGATATACATATTTATATATATATGAAACATTGATTCTTTTTCGGAAATATGTATAGATCATTATGTACATCTCTTGTGGGGGTCCCGCCGATCGATTGGTAATAAATAGAGCTAGTCACTCCTTACACCTACTGTATGCTATTACGTCAAACGTACAACATTCAAACATCAAATTTTCTTACTCGTATTTTAAGGGTTTGATTCATCTGCGAAACTTAGAGGGCTAGAATGCAGCTAACTTATTTCAAGTGTCTTCTTAAGTGGTATACGAATGTATGCTGTTTTTTGGGTGAGCAGGAGCTTAGGGCTGCACATGGGCGTCCTAATTAGATTCTACCGATGGATGGTTAGCGGTCAATAAATATCGTATATGTCAAATTCGAAATATTTGTAGAACTTCGCCACAGTGTTTAATTTAATGGTAATAATAATATATATGAATAATCGGTAATTTGTTCATCTTATTGTTTTTCGCTATCACAAAAGTAAATACAATTCCAACAAAGATAAGTTAGAATGGGTTTCATCCAAAACAAAAATCGGTGAAAAAAGGATGACAATTTCACTCGAACTTGAACACTTACACCTAATCACTTTAATCTCTAGTGGATCCCTAAAGAAAGGTATACATATTTATAGTTATATTTATATCAATGTTTATGGATATTCAACACTTAAAATGTAGCTAAACATATCTCTTTTTAATTTTCGATCGCCCAAGGATTCAATTTATTCCATTGTACGTAAAAATAAAATCATATCAAATGACTGGCTTGGTTTTACTATTTACAACTGAGTTTTTATAAATATTTCAAAACACAAAAGTTCAACGGGCACCTCTGCTTTTGTAGGTCTAGTTGCTTAGATGTAAGTGTGTCTCACGATTGTGGGGAAAGCCTACGGATCGATTTCTCATTAAAACAAAAAAACTCTACGTTAGCGGAGAAATTGGATATGTAGCATGTGCATCTACAGTCCAAACGCTGCTGCGTACGCGTGCAATAGCTGAAGAACATAATCGGCGCTCTCTTGGATTACATTACTGCCCAAGCTGTGCGGCCGCTGCGGCATCTCCAGGTCCATCTCCTCTAGGAAGCCAGGCAGTTGCTGCTGCTCCTCCTGGCTACGTTCTTGTCCCGTCTCCGCAGGCTGCTCCCCGTCTGTGCCCTTCCCGCCGGGCATTAGCTCGTTCTATTCGTGCGCCGACCGTCTCGCCCTCTTAGCCGGCAAGCAGCCACCATCGCTGTCACCCAATGATGCCGAGCCGCAGCTCTTTCTTCCGTTTTCGATTGGCGACGGCGAACCAGTTGCATTCACACCTAACAGCGCCGGAGAGTTTGAGGTATTGCGCTTACTTAGTGGCTTGCTGCCCTCAAATTGCGGCAACCACTTAGCTAGCTGCTCCTCGAAGAAGTTTTCCAAATACTTGGCATTGGAGTAAGTTTTCGTGTCCTCCTAGCCGAAAATTGGGGCATAAGTAGGGATCGCTATTATGCTGTATTACTATTAATCTCACCTGATAGAAGAGGTACGTGTTGGAAAATATTAAACGCACGTCGGACACGAAGCCTGCGATGTCCTTGTAGTGGTTGGGACTGGATGGATCCAGGCGGGTGCGAATAACATCTAACGACATGGGACTGTAATGGGCATTTAAATATTAAAATATAACATTTTAAATCATATATACCCTTGATCAGGAGATAAAATCTTACTCATCTAAAAGTTTCTCAAAAAGTTACCTGGAAACAATCTCGTAATAGGATGTATTGGCTGGCGACTCCGGCTCCCGGAAATTGAGGCTCTGCTCGTACTGGCAGTACAATTCTAGACAGATGCGCTGCAGGATGCGGAGCTCCAGGGCGCTCAGCTCGCCGGAGGAGTTCTTTTCACTTCCCTCCGTCTTGGTCAGCTCCTTAAGGTTAACGCACAGCAGGCACTGCCAGCTCTCGCTTTCGTCCGGCAGCGAGCTGATCGCGGGGATGTGGCAGTTCTGGTGAAAAACCTTGGGACACTTGTCGCAGCACATCAGCTCTCCTCCATCCAGACATACGGCGCACCAGTCCTCGTTGGGATCATCTTTTTGTTCGTTTTTATTATTAACTGATATGATTAGTTTTTTGTTCGCATTCATGGTTCGGGTGTGTGTTCATGTGGGTGTGTCGTGTACGCATTGTTGTTGATTAATACGAGTTGGTTTGAGTGTGTTGGGGTGTTGGTTTGGAATTGATTCAGTAATTGTTAGTAATTTATTCATGTCGTTCGTTTATGGCGCGTTTGGATTTTATTTGGAAACCGATTTTATTTTGAAAATAGAAATAAAGAGAGCAAAGTTATGAGAATTTTAGAATTTCATTTGGTAAGCCCGCAAGCAAATCTAATGGTAATGATGCAGCGTAGCGTTCCCTACCACAAAGGAGACTCCACACAGTATACAGTATATATACAGTATTAAACCTTCACCAAAATCTAAAACTAAAGCGGATTAAGGACTGATGGTTGGAACATATGTAGGTAACAAGCATTCAAAGACGTAAATAAATTGATTTCCTCCACCGTTTGGATAAGACTCTAACATGAAATTTGGCAACTACAACGCCACACGCACATGAAGCAGCTGCAGACGGACCACGGTGGGTG